>NW_007734414.1:19378-22489 GCF_000696425.1 Galeopterus variegatus
TACATAAATTTACAAGACATTTTATCTTGTAAAATGTAAAAAAAAAAATACATGTATATCTGTATCTGGTGATCTTGTTAAAATGCAGATTCTGATTTAATGGTTTTTGGATGTGACATTTCTAACAAGCTTCAGGGGCTGTTGCTGCTGCTGGCCTGTGGAACAAGTGGTTAAGCATTTCAGGTGGATGGAACAGCAGGAGCAAAGGCTCAGAGGTGGAAAAGTATAATATGAGCTGCGATGGGGCAAGAAACAAGAGCAGTCCAGCTAACGAGAATGCAGTCTATAAACAGGGAAGCTGTGGGAAATGAGACTCCAATGGCAGATCAGATCCAAACTATAGAGTGTTTTCAATGTCAAGTTTCAAAATGTGAACTTTGTACTGCAAGCAATAGGGAAACACTGAAGACCACTGAGCAGGGGAATAACATGATCAGAATGTATGTTAATGAAATTAATCTGACTATGGTATGCAGGAGTCAAGGAGACCAGTTAGGAAGCTAATTGTAACAATTCAGTCAAAAGTGTTAAAGGCTTAAGTTAGAGAGATGCCAGCACAATTGGGAAGGAAGAAAGTAGATGCAAGTAGGTGCTCAAAAACCCTAAGTCAGGTAAATAAAGTAAAAAGCTTACCAAAGGAAGAATGGACAGGGATGGAGGTTGACAGATGGAGGTTTAGCTTTGATATATGGGAGAATGATGACAGCATGAGCAGAAAACTGAGGAAGGGGTGCTTGCTTTTTGGCAAAATATGATCATCGTAACACTTATTGAGTATTCACTATATGCCATTGATAGTTTTGAGTGCTTTTTAAGCTTTGTCTCATTTAATCCCTACCTCAATTCTCTGAGGAGGTACCATTTATACGCCCCGTCTTAAAGATAAAGAAACCAAGGAAGAGAGAGATTTAGTAATTTGGTTAAGGTCATGCAGCTAGTAAGGGGTGGAGCCAACATCAGAACCAGGCAGTCTGAGTCCAGGATACAACTGCTAATTGCTGCCCTAAGTCTCAAAGTGCATTAGACACAATTTGGGGTGGCCCCTCACACTCTCCTTTTGGGGCAGAGACCACTTGGATTCCATCCGTCTGGCCACAGCTAAGTGTCTAGGGGAGGAGAGCTGACAGGATGGGCCACCCATTAGCTGGCCTGAGACCTAAAATCTTGTGATCTGGTGGGAAAAGTGAATCTGGCCAATCTATTTACTCTCCTGGGAATTTAGAATGGGGAATCAGAGACTGATTTTGGAAAACAAGAGAAGCATAGGGAACCCCTCTCCCTGCCTTGCCTGAGACTTTCCCTGTGCTTCTGTGATCTGTGGCCTTTCATTAAGTCCTCCTTTTTCAGATATAACTCCGTTTCTGTTCTTTGTACCCAAATGATCCTGACTTCAGTTTCATAATTTACTTCCCTATAAGGACTTATCCAGACTCATTGGAAAATGAATAAAACACTTAAGCTAGGTAAGCATTAATCCTCTAGTTTTCCCTATATCAAACTAAAAATATGTGGAAATCTGTGGGGTAATGTGCCTTTGCAGTATTCACAAGCGAAAGCTTGTAGTCAAACCCCATGCTACACCAGAAAGAGGGAATATTTGGAAGAAAAATGTGTTTCTGGCCAAAATGGACAGTTATCCTCAATCTGCAGGATCTTCTGTCTTTCAAAAGAGCAGTAAAGCATCCTTCCTCCTGCTAGAACAGGTCAGGGACAGAGACATGGGTGAATCTTGCATTGATTAGAGCTGTAGCCAACTCAAAATGAGACAGAGACATGCCTTACCAGGCAACAGCCATTTTGCAGACTGTTCTGGAAGACAGAACTCCTCAAATTTTGTACCATTAAGAGTAAAGATAGCTAAAGCCAAAGAAGTATGCCAGGTGGGAGTGTGATGTGGCCTCAACATCGGTTACCCCAGTGATTGCCAGGGTTGACTCTGCTAAGCCAGGCAGGTACCCTTTCCATACCACCACTGCACTTGCTTCCTTTCTAAAACAGCCTGCATGGTGGATCAGGCCAGCCTTCCCAGACAGAGGAGCACACTTCTGTCAAGGGTGCATAAGTGTCGGTGCCTCCTGCTAGAACCTTCAAGTAAACTCTAGAGCTGCCTGTATAGAAGAGTGTAGGTAAGAAAACCTTCCAAGATACCAGACACAACCAGGCCTGCTGGCCAAAGAGATAATTTATGAGCACTTAATACTTAAAACCTTTGAGCAATTGCCAAGAGAGAGATAAAATTTGTCTGTATTTAGCTGTTACAACCCGGTACATACTGTTTATTCAGACTGGAAAATGCATTGCCTCCATGTCCTCCAGGAAAACCCCGACTTGAGCTTAACTCCAATGTCATTTCCTCCAGAAAACTTTCCCCAACCTTCCAAGGCTCTTGTTTTTCCCTCCCTGTGCTCCTGCTAGCCTTGTACATGAGTTTAGTGGAATGATTTTCATACTTCTATGATGATTCCTCTATGTGTCGCTGTGTTATATTGATCTTTGTGTCCAGCACTTGCCTCATGGTGGGTGCTTCAAGTATTTTGACCAAATAAATGCAAATGTCTTTATAGAAAGACACCCTATTGCAGTGGGCTTGTCCACATGAGCAAAAAAATGAGGAAGACACTGCGTTGAGGGAGTTTGAATATTGAGGATGAAGGTTAGTAAAGTTATGATGACAGCAAAAGGAAGATGCAGATTGGAAAGCTGGCTGCCTCTGGACCCCAGCAACCAGAAATAAGACAGAAAAAGATTTTGAGAGACAATGGCCCTAAGATCCCTTAAATGAACAAAGGCACTTGACCTTGTGGCAAAGATGAAATCACTATTTTATGTCATCCAGGTAGCTACTGTCAAATTGGGGATGAGTCTGGGAGGAGCCCTGGGGGCAAGGAAGCAAATAAACGTGTCCTGAGAAAGAAATAGCCCAGAAGTTTACTACATTTTTCCAGGAAATTATATATCTAAACACATCAGGAGCCTCACCTAAAAAGCACCTGGAACTATAAAATAACTCCAGGTGGTTGCAGAGGCAGTAGTGATGCATGGAAGTGCTGCAGCCTCCGAGGAAGACACATCCCCCAATGCCCACTCCAGGGGGAGAATATGGACATGAAA
>NW_007734414.1:23234-23879 GCF_000696425.1 Galeopterus variegatus
CAGCCTCCGAGGAAGACACATCCCCCAATGCCCACTCCAGGGGGAGAATATGGACATGAAAGTCCCTCTCAATTAGCAGGTCCAGGTCTAATCAGGGAACCTCCCCCACTGCCAGGGCAGGCGTCTTTCTAAGGCCCACCCACTGAATTTCATCATTGCTATGAATCAGTGACTGATAGCTGTCTCTCATTCTCCCAAATGGGAGCTTCTATTGTGGTTGACATCACTGACATCCCTGCTCCATCACTGTATGTTGAGCATGTGTTGGAGAAGGAGGGAGGAGAGATAACTTATAATTTGGTTCATAATTCCACAGACCACAAAGATCCCATCCAAACCTGAGTGAACTGTGAATCACAGCAAGGTTCTGGGTGGAGTATGAGCCACATGCAGTAGAGGAGTGGGTGTGTGCTGTGCTGTAGGAAAAAGGCTGCAAACAAGTATGTGGTGGCAAAAGGATAGAAGGTGGCAGAGACTGATAGTGCTCACCAAAACTCATGTTCTCNAGAAATAGCCCAGAAGTTTACTACATTTTTCCAGGAAATTATATATCTAAACACATCAGGATCCTCACCTAAAAAGCACCTGGAACTATAAAATAACTCCAGGTGGTTGCAGAGGCAGTAGTGATGCATGGAAGTGCTT
>NW_007734414.1:24206-26195 GCF_000696425.1 Galeopterus variegatus
GTGATTAGATTGTGAGGACTGTGTCCTGGTGAATAGATCGATCCATTCATGTAGTAATGGGTGTGATTCTGATGACTTTAAAAGGAGAGCTAGTGAGCAGGTCAGCTCTCTTGTGTGGACTTCCCACCCTCTGAACTGTAAGGAATAAATTTTATTTCTTTATAAATCATCCAGTTTTAAGTATGCGGTTATAAGCAAAAGAAATGGACTAACATATCTTCTCTCTGGGCACACAGGCAGACCACATTTCCCAGCCTGCCTGGCAGAGAGTCATGGCCACATCACTGACTTCCATCAGTGGGATGTGTGGAAACCTGTGAGGATCCTCTGGGTAATTCCCCCTTCTGCTGTCTGGATGTTCATCCCTAAGGAGACTGAAAAAGGAGCTGCTCCCTGCTGCTTGACCCCCAACAAGGAACGCACATTGGAACTCCTAAGCATGTGAGAAATAACCTTGCATTGTGTTATGCCTCCAAAATTTGGGGTTTGGTTATGGCAGCTAACAGACAGCTTTCTGTGTTTTTGTACTTGAGGCAGTGGTAGCCAGAACACATCTCTTGCCCCAAAGCATTCTTGGAGTTTTTCAAGTAATAATGAGAGAGAAGACCACTGAGGAGGAGGAAAACATTCTTCAACTGGTGAGATATGTGTATTAGTCAGTTTTGTGTTGCTTTAACAGAATTACCTGAGACTGGGTAATTTATAAAGAACAAGTTTATTTGGCTTATGATTCTGGGACAGCTGCATCTGGCATGGGCCTCAGGCTGCTTCTACTCATGGTGGAAAGTTGCAGGCAGCTGGTGGGTACAAGCAGATCACATGGTGAGAGGAAGCAAGAGAGAGGAAGTGAGAGAGAGCGAGAAAAGGTGCCAGAATCCTATAAACAACCAGCTCTTGCGGGAACTAATAGAGTGAGAACTCACTCATTAATCCCCCATCTGCCAGGGAGAGCACTAATCCATTCATGAGGAATCCACCCCCATGACTCAATCAGTTTCCAACACTGCCACATTGGGGATCAGATTTCCACATGAGTTTTGGAGGGGACAACACATCCAAACTCCATCAATATGGTTTTGGAGAAATTTGATTAGACTGTTAAGAGATATTTGATTTCCTCTTGTACTGGAGGCTGGTAAAATGAGACATAATTTAGTTAACTTGAGCCTTATGGTTAAGATTAAATGTTTTACTTACCCATTTTCTCTGCTGATTAATTATTTTAATATTAGAGGAGAATGTTTAATAACATAGGAAAACGTTCAAAACAAACAAAGTGAAAAAGGCTACTCACAAAATAGTATGCTCAGCATAATCTTGATTTAAAAGAGTAAGCCAGAGGTCTAGAAATATATTTACATACACATTGACCTAGAAAGATGACACCAAAATATTAAGAGGATTGTTTGCAGATCGTAGTATTAAGTGTAATTTTTGTATTTATCTTTATTCTATTCACTGTTTTTCAAACACTTCTCAATGAACATTCCTAACTTAGAGATTAATGACAAGCGCAAAAGCAATAGAAGTTATTTTTAAGGAAAGGATAGACAAAAAATGTTCTTGGAATTAAAAAATATCCAGTCTCTTCTCACATTATTACTGTCAAGTTCACATTCCAAGCAGAGACTTGGGGATCCATCAGTACATCGGTAATACTAATGCTGCAAATAACAATCTTTTGTGGTGTTGAATGAAGCTATGAGTGTTTAATCTAAAATTAGAAAAGTAGAAAGATTTCCCTGAGGGCCAGCCCGGTGGCGCACTGGAGAGTGTGCCGCTTGGGAGTGCGGCGGCGCTCCCGCCGAGGGTTCAGATCCCATGTGGAGACTGGTTCCCGCTCACTGGCTGAGCATGGTGTGGGCACAACACTGAGGGTTGCAATCCTGTTACCGGTCAGTAAAAAAAGACAAAAAGGAAAAAAAAAGAAAGAAAGAAAGAAAGATTTCCCTGAGAGTTTTGCATTTTAAAGAGCTACTCATTGCTTTC
>NW_007734414.1:26960-30678 GCF_000696425.1 Galeopterus variegatus
AAAGAAAGAAAGAAAGATTTCCCTGAGAGTTTTGCATTTTAAAGAGCTACTCATTGCTTTCCAATAAGTATGTCCCTGCATTCCTATTAAATTTTGGAAATATGTTACTTTTTTTCTTGGCCTTCAGTTTTCTTGGCTAAACTCAGGCAAATCTAGCTGTGTAAGTATTGCAGTGTTGTCAGCATTAGAACACTGCTTTTATTATCACATCTTGCCTAAGACTGTATTGATGGGTGCAGTGGGTTGGATGTCCCCCCAAACTCATTGAAGCTTAATCCCCACTGTTAACTGTTGAGGATGAGAAATCCTATTATGATCATTGAAAGGTGGGGCCTTGAAGAGGTGATTAGATTCTAGGACCATTTCCAAGTGAATGGAGTAATCCATTGATGGTTTAATGGTGGTCATGGGTGTGGTTCTGAGGGCTTTAAAAGGAGAAGGAGTGAGGAATTTGCTCTCTTTCTGCTCTGTCATTCTTGCCACGTGAGACCCTGCATGGCTGAAATCACCAGCATAGAAGGCCCTCACCATAAGTGTTCCCTGGACTTTGGACTTCCCAGCCTCCATAACTGTAAGCAGTAAATATCGTTTCTTTACAGATTACCCAGTCCCAGGTGTTTTGTTGTAAGCAACAGAGATGGACTAATACAATGGGTCTTCTTTTCCTGAGATGAACAGAGTTTCACCAGCAGATTAAAAATTCTTCACATTCCAAAGAAATGAATCATTGACCTAATGAAAGTTTCAGCACCCCTCCTCAAAGATTTCAGCTTTAGGCACCACTGCTGCCTATGGTCTTTCTTTAATGTCCTCGCTTTAGAATTCATCCTGTAATATAAATGTCCTTTTACTGGAACAGAAGAAACCTGTGGGTTTTGTATTAGGAAAGTCTTCAGATTTGTGAAACTTCTCAGCTTCTGTTTGGACCCTAAACACAAGACAAGGTAAAGGCAGTGGGATTAAATTAATATGTGCACACTGGACTTCATTGCTCTGTCAATAATAAGCATTTACTATGGAAAGATGAAGATAGCAAGTGAATATAAACATGAAACATATAAGTATGTTTTTTGAGGAAGCGTGGCTTATTGGAAAGAGTGTAGACTTTGGAGCCCAAAAGACAAAGGGTTGAACCCTAGCTATGTCACTAAAGGTTAGCATGACCTGAGGCTAGATTTTAACTTCTCTGAATTTGTTCTTTCATTAGGAAAATCAGGGTCATAAGACCTATCTTGTAATGCTGTTAGTAGAATTAAGTGATGGGATGTAGGAAAAGCACCCCAAGCAGTACCTGGTACACAATAGGTGCCTATTAATGTTGGCTCTCTTTCCCCTACTTCCATGGGTTGCTGTTAGATTAGATTTGGGAATAGGATAGGACAACATAAAACCAGTTTGGAGGGAAATGTTGAGTGAAAATGGGAATAAGACTGAAAAGCAAGAAATGATTTTATAGAATGTGAAAGAGAAATAACTTTACTGCAAAGCATAACACATAAGCAGGAAGAAGGGATATGGAGAAGCTATCCAGCAAAAAGCCAAACCAGACCTTCAGTTTGCCAGAGCTACTCAGCTTTGAAAATGACCCCTACCATCAGCCAAGCATGGGCCATGACTGGTCAACTTATTAAAGCCACCATCATTCATGCTGTAGACAATAGAATTTCTCAAAAATGGTAATTGTCACCATCACAATGGACACATTAATGACACAATGGCCACTTTAATGGAAAAGAAGACTTTATTGTACATAATATTTTTTCAAATTTATATTGAGAAATTTAAGAAATTCCAATGCCACTTAGAAATCAAGCTCTATGGGTAACCTAGTTTATTCAATCAGATTGGGATTATAATTGTTTGCATTTTTCAGCAATTACATATTGATACACCCCCAATTATCTGGTTTAGAATCAACATTTGATATAAAATGGATTGATTCAACGGATTGTCAGGCCAATAAGTAACTCCATATTGCTGATTCAAATCTGGATCTGAGAGTCAGTAAAAATTGTTAGGTGATCAACTATAATTTTATGGAAAACTAGTTTTGGCCTTCTTTGTTCTTCTAGATCTATCATTTTAAGTGACTTTATAGCTCCCTAGGGGGGGCTCTAACTTAGGCACTCCTGTGTAAAGGAGCTATAAAACTAAGCTTAAATTCTGGTGTTTAAAAATCTTTACATATGAAATTTATGCTTGTAACAAATTAAAAATAAATTTATTTGCTATAGTAAAAAGTGAGAATGCTTATCTTTCCCTTTCTTCCATCAATCTCTCTCCCCAGAGGAAACCATTTCTAGCAATGTAGCAGGTTATATATTACACAGTTTTTATGGGATTATGCTATCTATACACACATTATGTTTTTAAAAACTGCTCTTTTAATCTGAACATTATACTATGGATATCTTTTCACACAGTAAATACAAATTTTCCTCATTACATTTACAACAGCACACTAAGAGAAGCAGTAGAACTTAGGAATCAAGAGCAGAAAGTACTTGGGTTAGAAACTCATTTCTACCACTTAGGTTCTGTGTGGACTTGGCCAAATGACTTCACCATTCTGTATCTTAGTTGATCCATCTGTAAAACGTGTCGTGATAAAATGCTCATTGTGAAGATTAAATGAATTAATGCAACAAAAGCACCTATAGCAGTACTTTGGCACACAGCAAGGACACTGTAAATATAACCTACTCTATCATTTCCTTAGTGGAATTTTAAGTTCTTTTTAAATTTTGACTATTACAAACAATACCATGATGAGAATTTTTATTCACACACTTTTGAACACTTTTACTAGTGTTATTATATGACAGAAGTGAGAATGAGGGACCATGGAGGATATTCACATTGATGTGTGATAGACATTGCCAAATTGCTTTCCAAAAGTTATACCAGTCAGTTTACCCTCCATTGTGGGTACACAATGATTCATTTCCCCAGACTTTTGCCCAAACTGGATTTTACAATTCAAACAAATTTTGCCATTTGCTGTGAGTCAAATGTGTCCCCTAGAACTTCATGTGTTAGAAACTTGACCCCCATTGTAACTGTGTTAAGAGGATGGGAAATCCAATTATGGTATTTGAAAGGTGGGGTCTTTAAGAGGTGATTAGATTGTGAGGACTATGCCCTCATGAATGAATTGATCTGATCCATTCTTGGAGTAGTGGGTGTACAAGGAGAACAATCCAGCAGATTAGCTCTCTTGCTTAGCCTATTGTTACCATGTGATGCCCTGGTCACCATGGGACCCTATAAAGAGTTCCCAGCCAGAAGAAGGATCTCACCAGATGTGTTCCCTGGACTTTGGACTTTCCAGCCTCTGAAACTGTAAGAAATAAGTTTCAGTTCTTTATAAATTATGCAGTTTCAGGTATTCTGTTATAAGCAACAGAAACAGACTAATACACCATTCTAAAAACTGATCTTTGACACATTGAGTTATAGTATAAAGAGAGCTTTACCCAAAAGGCCTACAAGACAACCAAACTGGGTGGAGGCCATACATTACATATTTTTTAATTTGACAGAAACTTCTCACCTTTATCTAACATCAAGATTTATGTAAACCTTATTTTCTCTCCATAATGCTTCTATGTGCCTTTATTTTGAACTAAATGTATAAGAAAATAAATTTTACTTCCCTTGCTTTCCTTCCTTTTAAGTTCAACAGACACCGTGAATATGTAAGTGCTCAGGGGACTTA
>NW_007734414.1:31576-35752 GCF_000696425.1 Galeopterus variegatus
TTTTCTTGTTTATTTTTGTTTTGGGAAGTTGAAATTCCAACTGAACTCAATAATTATAAAAAGAATTCTCTAATTCAAAGAAGGTATATGAGTTCTGATGTATTAATTAATGTGAATTACTGTGGGTGTTTGGACATGGGGCACGGGAGTAGAAGAGAACCCCGGCTTAACTTCTTTGTATGTACGTCTTACTGTTTAGTTCTTCAACTATGGATTTTCTCACGTGTATAATTGCACCACATCATAAATTCAAGGAGTAGAATGCATGTGAATATATATGTCCTGGAACCCCGCCTATTTGGGGAACTCAGAGCCAAAAGCTTCCTGAGAGACTGAAAAAGAATACAAAGGTAGATATATTCTACTAATAACCAGGTCCATCAGTTTAACAAAATATAATAGTGTTTTCAGAATCCTAAAAAGCTCCATTTTATTTACAAGTTCTATACAAGACCTAGTTTAGGAAATCCTCAAAGTTTATTGGCATTATAATGATAAAAATTCATTTAAGAGCCAATTACTTCAAGTGTTCTGGTCTACATGGGAAATGCACACAGGACAGAAAAGCACACACAAGGGAGGTGACAGCCCCTGTCACTAACCTCCACTGTTTACGGGTATTGTTGTTTTACTTTGTCTGGCATTCTCTACATCCTCCTGGGCAAAATGATCCAAACCTGGCCACTTCTTCTCTGGGATTTTATGTTAACACAGGGAGAGAGAAGCTATCTCTTTCCTTTAGGGTTACAAATCTGAAATTATGGAAGCCTGAACCTGTCTATGATACTCTTCTACTCCCACCCACTGTTAGTGGTGGGCACTTCATGATGGGCACCCAGGATAGTAACATGGAGAGAAGTAGATGGAATTGAAATATATTTGGAGGCATAATCTGCTGGTGGGTCAAATCAGAGGCAAGAGATGAGCAAAAGGGAAGAGTCAAGAATAACTTTCAGATTTCTAAATTAGTTCCTGGATGAATGTGTTAGCATTTGTAAATACAGGGGGAGAACCAGGAGTGGGATGGGAGATAAAACCAGAGCCTACAGGAGGCAACCAGGAATTCTGTTTTGGACATATGGACTTTGAGATACTTGTGAGAGAGCCAAGTGGAGATGCCAAATGTGCAGCAGGATATGTGACTTTGGAGAAGGAGAGAGATTTGAGCCAAAAATAATAATTTGAGAGTTGTGATATATATTGTATGTGAAGATATTGGAGTGAATGAGAATATTTAGGTATAGAATATATTGATGAGAATAAGGCCCAGGACTTTGAGAGATTTGAGCCAAAAATAATAATTTGAGAGTTGTGATATATATTGTATGTGAAGATATTGAAGTGAATGAGAATATTTAGGTATAGAATATATTGATGAGAATAAGGCCCAGGACTTTGTTTTGTTTTGTGGCTGGCCAGTATGGGGATCTGAACTCTTGACCTTGGTGTTGCAACACCGTGCTCTAACCAGCTGAGCTAACCAGCCAGCCCCCAGGACAAAGTTTTCAGGAGGATCAAATTCTGCTGACTGAGTAGAGAAGGCGAACTTAGCAAAGGAGACTAAAAGAAGAGGCTAGTAATGCAGAAAACAAAGTAGAATGAGAATAGGGTATCACAGAATTGGAGAGAAGAGGGTTTCAAAAGGGGACAGTGGTCAACTAAGTCAAAAGCTACTGAGAATTAGAGAAATTTGAAGTCAGAGACACGTTCATTGGGTGTGGCAATACAGAGAACATTGGTGAAGCTGAAAAGAGCATTTTTGGTAGAGTAATGGGCAAGAAAACTACTTTAGAGAAGGTTAAAAAGGAATGGTCATGACCAGCAATGTAGAGGACATTGTGAGTTTCTTGGAAATGCCTAACCCTCATTCCCTTACACACACAGACACAGTACAAATCAATAACAGCAATCGATAGAGTATTTTAAAAATATTTGAGGGCCTGTCATTGTATCCCCTCATAGAAAAACTTGTTCCCTAAGTATTTGACTCCTTAACCATTAGAGCCTAGTATCATGAAGATTATAACAAAGATGTTGAAAGGTCCTTAGGTATAAAAGTGGAGGAGCTTCTCTCACTTCCACTCTTTAATTCTCCAATCCATATACAGTCTATTCATATTACTCATGGTAGTTGTGTTCTATAAAGTTGCTGCTAACACTGAATTAGCAAATAATGACCTATTGCTTCAAGAGGAAATACTGGGTTAGGTTCTTATGAGCCCTGGTCACAACATTTTTGTCAACCGAAACACCACTCTTGTTATGTAGGTTTGTTTGCCAACATCCTTGTAAAACAAGGCAGTCTCACCAGCATTGGAAACCTACTGTTCTACATAACTTTTTTCTGTTAGAACTTAACAGGTATTTTTAAAACTCTTCTGCAGCCTCCTCATCTGCAGAACCTGCCTCACCTGTGAGTTTAGTATTTTTCATGTTCTATTGCCTTTTGAAATGTATGAGCCAGCCAGTGCTACCCAAAAGAATTCCACATTTTCCTAACCCTGGGTGTGATGGTTAATTTTATGTGTCAACTTTACCGGGCTATGGGGTGCCCAGATATTTAGTTAAGCATTGTGTCTGAGTGTGTCTGCGTGTGTCTGTGAGGGTGTTTCTGGATGAGATTAAAATAAGAATCAGTAGACTGAGTAAAACAGACTGCTCTCTCTAATCTGTTGGAGGCCTGAATAGAATAAAAGGCTGATTTAAAAAGTATTATCTTTCTCTCTGCCTCCCTGACTGCAAGCTGAGACATCCGTCTTCTCTTGCCCTTGGACTTGGACTGAAACTTACACCATAGGCTCTGCTGGATCTGGACTTCTCAGCCTCCATAATTGCATGAGCCAAGTCCTTATAATAAATCTCTCTCTCTCACTCACTCATGTAATTAAATATATACATTTATTTCTGGAGGATCCTGCTGTACAGACCAGTGAATTTCTTTTTCCTTTTCCTGCATGTACTGTACTATTCATTAGTTAACATTGAACTCATGACCAACAGCACTACAACTCATGCCTGAGCAAAGCTTATCTAACACATGTATCTTTTCCATAAGGCACATCACAGCTTTCCTGTGCTTAGAAATATTAGAAAGCACTTCATCATTATGCTTGGGGGCCATTTTAAAAAGCAAAATCACCAAAAAAAGCACAGAAATGTGGAACACGTGGTACTAAGTAGACCATGAAAATGATGCTTGTTTGTAGTATAAGATCTGAAACAAGAAGGCAGAACATCACCTTGTTCAACCTGAGCTGGAACCATGTGCACAGAACAACTCAAATCTTTCACCACTCTGCCCATGTCCTAGAATGACCTGGAAAGTATCACCAATATTGATTTGGGAGTTACAAATAAATTTTAGCAAGTAGGCAAATTTGCAAATAGGGAATCCATGAATGGTGAGGATTGACTATATTTTGGCTTTGGGAAAACCAACATCAGAAATTGATTGTTAGTTCAGAGTCTATACCAAAATCCTTTAGTGAGGCTGAAAGATGACATCAGTGCTTTTCCAGCTTGTGGTAGCATGTTACGCAGACCCATCTGTAACTCCAGTTCAAATTTTTCCCATCAGTTAACTGTATATAATAAACTCCCCTTGAGGCCCTAAGTGTTTTGACGGTGGACAGGAGTAGGGATGCTGGGAATATAAGCCACTGACCCATCTGTAACTCCAGTTCAAATTTTTCCCATCAGTTAACTGTATATAATAAACTCCCCATGAGGCCCTAAGTGTTTTGACGGTGGACAGGAGTAGGGATGCTGGGAATATAAGCCACCTATTCTGCAATTCATTTGTGTCTTCAGAACCCGCTTAGTCTGCATTTGGTATCTGATATTTCCACTTGATAATGGAGTGCTTCTGGGCACTCCAGCTGTATGGAATACAACCATTCTGTCATGGGCAGCTCAGTCACATAGTAATCTCATGCCCTGTAGTCAGGCACTCAGTTTCTCACAGGGTCCAGTAGTAAGCCAAGAGCTGATTCCCAAAATGGAAATTGCTACTAACATACCACAGCATAGCTTTGCTCTAAAACCCTATTCTCCAACCCAAGTTAGCTTCAGGCACATACAGACTTCTTGCTCTGGGCCCTCCTCAAAGATGGCAACCAATAACCATTTAGTTCACTCAGTATATGTGCTGCAGAAAGAGACCTAAATGTGATATAG
>NW_007734414.1:36449-45289 GCF_000696425.1 Galeopterus variegatus
TATTCTGCAATTCATTTGTGTCTTCAGAACCCGCTTAGTCTGCATTTGGTATCTGATATTTCCACTTGATAATGGAGTGCTTCTGGGCACTCCAGCTGTATGGAATACAACCATTCTGTCATGGGCAGCTCAGTCACATAGTAATCTCATGCCCTGTAGCCAGGCACTCAGTTTCTCACAGGGTCCAGTAGTAAGCCAAGAGCTGATTCCCAAAATGGAAATTGCTACTAACATACCACAGCATAGCTTTGCTCTAAAACCCTATTCTCCAACCCAAGTTAGCTTCAGGCACATACAGACTTCTTGCTCTGGGCCCTCCTCAAAGATGGCAACCAATAACCATTTAGTTCACTCAGTATATGTGCTGCAGAAAGAGACCTAAATGTGATATAGGTAGTATATTAGTCCATTTCTGTTGCTTATAACAAAATACTTGGAACTGGGTAATTTGTAAGAAAATGAAATTTATTGCTTACGGTTTCTGAGGCTGGGAAGTCCAAAGTCCAGGAAACACATCTGGTGAAGGCCTTCACCAAGTGGCTTCAGTGACACAGGTTATCACATTGCAAGATGGTGAAAGCAGACAGAGAGAGAGAGAGATAGAGAGAGAGAGAGACTCACGTGCTCTCCTTTTAAAACCCTCAGAACCACTCCCATGACCACCATTATTAATCCATTCACTACCGCCTGATATTACATTCCAATCACCTCTTCAAGGCTCCACTTTTCAACTATTTCAGTAGGATTTCCCACCCTCTTAATGGTTACAGTGGGCATTAAGCTCCAATGACTTTGGAGGGCCATTCAGTCCAATGCAGGTAGCCTCCCAAATCCATCATGTGTTGTGCTTCTTTCTTAATGCTGGGAGGTTTATATTTTCATGGAATTTTTCCCCCATGCTTTGGCAGGCACATGTCTAAGTTGAGCATCCAGGGAACTTCCTAATTCCAGTCCATTCACAGAAATGTCATCAAAATAGTGGACAAGCCGAATGTTGGATAGATAATAAGAATATCGAATTCCAGAAGAGTCCCTTGAATAAGGCCAGGGAAGAATGAGAATAGATGGTGAAGGTGTCTTCCTGTCCCTGCTAGGTGAAAGCATATGTTTCTGGTTTTCTCTGTTTATTGAGTCAGAAGGGAAAAAGAAGTATTTTCCAGATTGATAGCAGCACCTGTGCCTGTGCTGCCCTGCTACATAAAGAGATCATATCCTGAGGAGCAGCTGTAATTAAAGTTTCCACTAATTAGGCTTCAGATAATCCATTGTCATTTTTCAAGACCTATTTCTCTCCTGCAAAGACTCTACAGCTGAATATAATGGGGATTTAATAAGAATAACCACCTCTTCACCTTTCAAAATTCTGAAGAATGAAACAATTTCTACAATTCTTCAGGAATATGCTATTACTTTTTGTTTATCCTTTTAGTAGGGAGAAGAACCCAAAGGGCTTCCACTTGGCCTTTTGTGCCACAGCTGTTCAAATTCCATAGCTCAGGGAACAATGTGAGGGTTTTGCCAGTTGCCAAAGGCAGGAAGAAAGGGGAAGATTTGTTATTACCTGTTTGTCTCTTTTGTTCAGAAAGAATAAACTTACCCAGACACTCCAGCAAGTTGCCATTTCATGTCTCATTGACAAAATCTTGCTACTGATTTCTAGCTAGGAAGGAAGTTCATCAAATATTTAAACTTTCCAGTGTGTATGATAGAGAGCAAAGGGAAGCCTTTGGGAATGACACATGGGTTTGCCACAGCTCTTATGAGCCAGGGCCTTATCACAGCTTTGACACTCTGACCCTTGTTACCCATCACCCCAGAGACCTGTCTTCTGACCTCCACAAGCATTCCAGCTCTACGAATGTGGCACTGCCACCAGAAACCTTAGACTTTTGTGGGAGAACAAGTGCGGTAGGAAAAAGTTCTGCTATTAAGTTGTGTTTTTCTTTTTGCTTTTCTTTTTTTTCACTTTACCATCCTCCTACCAACAAAAAAGCAGCAATGGCTTTATTATGCACTGTCCCTAGAAGGGTGGATACAGCCCAGTGCACAAAAGTCATTATTCAGCTTTGAGCTTCAAAATATGATTTTAGAAAGGAAGGAATGAAAGAAGGAAGGATGGAAGAAAGGAAGGGAGGGAGGGAGGAAGAGAGGGAGAGAGAGAGAGAAAGAAAGAAGAGAAAAGAAAAAGAAAAGAACAAACAGTAATACACTGAACTTTCAGAAGGAAAGAACAGAACTGTGGTTATTAGAAGGGGGAAAGGGGGAGGTGACGGGGGTTAGGGAGAAATTGGTTAATGGACACAAAGAGCGCGTATGTTGTATAATGATGAATATGCCAACTCTCCCGATTTGATCATCACATATTGTACGCAAATACTGATAGTCAACTCTGTACCCCACAAATATGTATAATCAATAATGTTTCAATAAATTTTTTTAAAAAATATATATATATGATTTTTAAACTCCTTAGCTAACATACTGGTCTAAAAGCCAAGCACTTTTGATTTTCAAGAGGTAGGCTTGGTTGAGAGGGAAAATGCATGCCTTAGAAAATCAGGGATTTGGGGTCTAAGGGGACAGGAACACAGACTGTAGTAAAAATCAACTCAATAATGAGGATAGAAAATAACAGTTCTTCCTGAGCTGGATTGGATCAACATGGAGAGATGAAAACAGCTGAGAATAAGTTAGGTGCTCAAGAAGCTCCTTCCCAGCCTCCAGTTTAAACCTGCTCCCCATCCCCAGGATAAAATCCCCTGGAGAAGAAGCAATGTAAACACCCAGAGAGGACCTCAGAGAGCAGTGTCCCCACTTTGCATTGCAGGTGGCTGACAAGCTTGCAGGGAAGACCCACATTGTGCATGGGGTGACAGAGCAGTAGATTAACCATGGTTCAAGCTGTCATCCAGGCATCTGGGCCTGAAAGCAGCCCCATAGCATCCTGCACTCCAGGCAGTGACATGAAGAAAACAGGTCATATGGGGCTGGGAGAGAGTGGGACTGGACGAAGGTGAAGACTGACTGAGCCAGTGGTTTCTCCAGAGGCCATGTCACAGACGATGCGCATCAGCAACTGATGCCAGCTCTCGACACCTAAAACCGTGTGGGCATGCCCCTCCTCTTCAGAGGCCAGCGAGAACTGGAGAAAGGCACAGGGTCCCGACACGCCCTCTCTCAATGTCAGGATGTTACCAAAATCACCCAGACACTTAGAGGGAAGGCTGGCAGGAGGAAAATGGATAGGATCTTAAAATTGCCTGCACATTTACTCAAGAGACTAGGTTTTATTCCAGAAGGTATTCCAAAGTGACTATACTATAAGGGTACTTCAAAACGTTCATGGAAAAGTTCGCATTATCTTTTAATTCTATTTTCCACGAACTTTGTGAAGTACCTTCGTACGTGTTTTCTGATATGCGTGGATATGGGGCTCAGCGGTTAGTTGAATTTTACTATAGAAAATTTTAAAAAGTTACCTTTCCCGCATACCTGAATTGTGACTGTAAATTTCATACCATCTTCACAAGCATGTAGACTGATAACTATAATGCAATGTGATATGTGGTGAGTAAAGGAATGATTAGAAAACAGTAGGAACTGAGAAAGGAAGCATCCATCTCTTCCTGGGGAAACAAGGAAATAATTCGAGGAGGAAATTACATTTGAGAGGAGTTTTGAAGGATGAAAAGGCATTTGTTATACAGACAAGCAAGTGAAAACATTCCAGGCAGAGAGGACAGCCTGTTTGAGGATATGGAGCCGTGAAAGGGCAAGGCATATTTTGGGAAATGGCAAGAAGTCAGGGTGGTTAGAACACGAGTTTTGCAAGGCAGCAGCCGAAGGTGATGCCAGGGAGCTATAGTGTAGCCTTGTCTGCATTTCTAAGTTGTTAAATTCAATGATCTGCACAGATCGGAAGTAGCCAATGTCTTCATGCTGGAGGTTACATGATCTGACTAGTCTCAGAACAAGACTCTGGAGTTTGCAATGGGCTGGGAGGAGCCCAGGCCCTGGCAGGTCTGTTGCACAGGGTCACAGCAGCCCAGACAGAGATGAGGCTGGACTCAACCCTTGTGTAGTGGCACAGAAAAGAGGTACAGGGTCTGGGAGGTATTTCTGAAGGTAGAATGTTCAGGATTTGACCGCTTATTCCATACAGGGTCTGGAGGGAGGGTGGGAGAGAAGGGTAAAGAATTACTCAGAATTTCATGAAATTACAACACCAAAGTCACAGGTTTAGATCTCCGTACCAGCCAGCTGCCAAAAAAAAAAAAACAAACAAAAAAGAATTATTCAGAATTTCTAGTCTGGGTGGTTGGTGAGGTCTTTACTATCTGAAGGGAAAACAGGAGAAGGAAGTTTTGGGGAGATTATAAGTGCATTCATCTCCTTAATAAGTATTCATTGAGAATTTACTATGTGCTAGGAACTATTCTGGGCGCTGGAGTAAATCAGGTATAGTCTCTGCCCTCATAAAGCTTACACTCCAGTGTGGAAAATTCATATTAAGCAAATATCAATTGTACAAATAAGTTTTAATAAATACAATAATTATTAATTACATTGTGATAGAAGAGATGAAGGAAAAGTTCAGGGGTTTCAGGAGAGCACACATGAAATTTTTATTTTTTTAATGGCTGGCCAGTATAGGGACTCAAACCCCTTGACCTTGGTGTTAGACAAGGATGTACTTAACCAGCTGAGCTAACTGGCCAGCCCTGGGGAGCGCACGTTAGTGAGACCTAATTTGAGAGTTGTGGTGGATTTGCTGGAGAAAGGGACTTCTAAACTCTGAAGAATGAGTAGGAATTTTCTACGCCAACAATGACAGAGTGCAGAGCATTTCAAGCACAGGAAATAGCATGTGTGAAAAACAGCACAGCAAAAGAATTTGGTAGGATCAAGGGACTGAAAGGAGCTCAGGGAGCAAACGAGAGTGTGAAAAGAGGGTGGGGCGGTGGGCAGGTGACAAGGGATCCTATGTAGCCTTTTAGGTTACATTAATGACACAGGTCCTAATAGAAGGATTTTCTTTTATATAAAATTATCTGGCTGAGGTGTGAAAAACAGATTGGAAGAAGTCAAGAATGTAATGAGGCGAGTCCACCTAAGAGGATGTTGTCAAGAATGACTACCAGGTTTCTGGTGGGGACATGGGGTAGGTTTTGGATCCACTTGCTGGCGTAGTAAATACGAATGACTAACAAATGGTTTTGATGGTGGTGGTGGGGCAGGGGGATCATGAGTTCAGTTACATTTATGTTGGTTTTGAGATACCTGTGGATCATCCAAGTAGAAATGTCCAATTAGATTTTCAAGTCTGGAGCTTAGAGGAGTGATCTGGGCTGGAAATATAAATTAAGAAATAATTAGCATGTATTAAAGTCTCAAGGAAAGGGATTAGGTTGCATAGGGGAAAATGAAGAGTGAGAAAAGAGGGTTGAGGAATATATTTGGTTAGGTCAAAGAGGATGAGCCAACAAATGACACCCAGGAAGGGTCACCAGACATTTAAGAACCTAACGAGGACAGCCTGACCACCAAAAAGGCAGGGAGAACAGTGATTCATGAAGGTGGCATTAACTATAAGAAATCAATAAGAAAAATGATGAAAGTGCATGTTGGATTTGGTAACAAGGAGATCACGAATAACTCTACCAAAAGCATATTTTTAGGAGTAAGGTGGCATTAACTATAAGAAATCAATAAGAAAAATGATGAAAGTGCATGTTGGATTTGGTGACAAGGAGATCACGAATAACTCTACCAAAAGCATATTTTTAGGAGCGGTGGAGGCAGATGCCAGATTGGAGGGGGCTGAAGAGTGAAAGCAGCCAGTTCAGGGAGGCTGCCGTGTAGGGGTGAGATTTCCGTTCTGGACATATTGAGCTGGATATGCCTGTTTGATATCGAAGTGGAGAGTCCAGAAAGAGTCAGATATAGAAAACCATAGCTGAGGGCACATAACTTGGATGCAAAAAAAGATTCAACCCTTGTATGCAACAAGGTGTAAGATTCATACACCTTGTATGCAACAAGGTGTAAGTGGTTGCCGAAACCTGAGATTAGATGGAATCACTGAGGAAGAGCATGGAGAACAACAGAAGACAGAAACAAAGGCAGAGCCCAGAAGAATGCAAACATTTAAGGGGCAGCCAAAGGAAGAAGAGCCCTAAAAAAAAAACTAATGAATCATTGTCAAAGATGTAGGAAGAAAACCAGGAGAGCATGTACTTGAAGCCTAGAAAGATGAAAGTTTCAAGTGTGAGATGCTGCAAAGAAGTCAGATGAAGATTAAAAAACAAATCTTTGGATCTAACTTCTGCAGATTGTTTAAAATTTTAGGGAGATAAATTTCAGTAGAGGACTAGATTCAGAAGCCAGATCATAAGGGGTTTATTAAAATGTTGAGGAGTTAGGTAAGTAAAGGGAATAAACATTGTCTTATATCGAAAGAAATTTAGCAACATATACAACAAAAAAATCAATTACTACTCATGATATTAATGCATTAATAACATTCCAATATAATTATATTAATTAGTAATATAAATTATGATATTAATGTGATATTATTTGTTATATTAACTAAGATATTATAATTACATTAATAAAGTATCTACTTAAACATTACTACAATTAATATAGTCATGGTATTAGACATAATTGTCATTAAATAATCGATACATTACAGGTTAGTAATGTATACATTACATCATATAATTAATTGCATTATAATGTATTGTATATCTATATATTTGCATAATTAATATAGTCATTAATATAAATATGTTAATATGGTATTATAATTATTTTGATAATTATATTGACTGGTATAATTAATGTTAATATTACTCAGTTAATAAGAAAAAGGAATACAACATAATTAAGAATGAGCAATGGATATATATATATATATAATTCACAGAAAAAGATGTACAAGATGCTAATAACCACATAATCAATAATCAATCTTACAATCAGGAAATGCAAACAAAACAAGGAGACACCATTTTTTCTACACAGATTGACAAAAATTTGAGTGTAACAATATCATGTGTGATGAGATCTGCAAAGAAAATGTAGCTTCATCATTTTCTGTAATTCTCTTTTTATCCTAGGAGGAGCTCCCTTCCATCAGGTAACTGCAAGGGGCTGGGGTGGAATAAATTAAAATTAGTCTCATTTGGTAAGCTTAATCCCAGCTGATATTTTAAATAATCTCTTTAGGTAACTCACAATGTAATCAGAAGACATGTGGACCACCTGGTCATCCCATAGAACATAAAACTGATCAATTATATTGAGCACATCTACTGACTAGACTGGAGGAACAAGAGATGGTAGCAGCAGGAAGCCTTGAGAGTCACACGCACTCCATGGAATAGAAGATCATCTCTATGAAGATTCATGAACCTGCCACTTTGGTAAAGATTTTGAGTGTCCAGAGGTTGGGTTGTACCAGGACATTCCTTCCAGATTAAGAGCCTAATTGCTGCATCTTGCGTCTCTTACCACAAAGAAGAACGTCCTAGCCCTATAGGCCTCTCCTTCCACACCTAGGCACACCGCTCCAGTTCACACACTCAGCGATCTGAAAAGCCAGCAGCATCAAGGGAACCCTGCAGCAGAAAAGGGCTGTGCAGCAGGTCCAGGTTGTACTATGACCAGCCCTGCCATTTGGGCCATTTAGTATGATTCTGGAAGGGTCAGTGGTGGAAAAAGATGTTACGTGGAGTTTATACAAGCTCCAGAGGAACAGTGCTTTTGTCTTTCTAGAAATTACTCCTGGTGTGTGACTGGGCCACCGTAGAGACAGAAGGCTTTACTATGGAGCATCAAGTGGCATCTGAAACTGCTTGCTATGAGCTGGGTTCTCTTGAACCCACCAGTCATAAAGTCAGGGGGTCCCAGCTGCAGTCTGTAAGAAGATAGAAACCAGTGATTAAGTCTGAGCAGCACTAGTAAGATGCATAAGTTATCCCAGGCTCCTTTTTTCTCGACCATGGTTGTGCCAGCACCTCTCCCTCAACTTGCACATTTGGCCATAAAGGCAAAGGAAGAGGTGCTGGAAGAGGAGGAAAAAGACTTGACGTACAGACAGATTGGATTGGCTTGTTATGTGGGTGCAACCTTAAATTGGACAGCAAATATGTTACATTCACACTCAGGAGTAACCTTAAAAGAGAATGTCGAGAGAAAAATCTTTCCAATGGGTAGAGCTTTGAGTTATCCCCTGATCATCCACTTTATGTAGAAAGAAAATAACCCAAGGTGAGAATGTATATGAGCTCATGGACAATGGTGAATAGGGGTTGGTTGCTCAGGAGCCTGAAAGGAAAGGACTGAAAGATGGGAGACATCTTTAAATAAAATTCTTTATTTTCCTAAAAGTGGCTCTCACCATTTCTGCCCATATTTCATTGGCCAAAACTTATGCCCTGTCTAATTGCAGGGTAGCTGGGAAATGTAGCATAGGTGTGAAGAAGCAGAGAGAAGAGGGAATTTGGTGAACAGCCACAGTCACTGTTAGAATTCATTCCACACACATACCGCAGGTCTGATACTGGTTTGATAGATACTGTCAAAATCTGTGGTTCTTTCTGAGGGTAGTCTCTCTTCTCCATGGTTAGTGTTGGCGCTTGCCCTCCAAAATTTGTTGGGATCTGACTCTAGTTAATGGGTCTGAGGTCATAAAGGTGAGAGGTGGCATCTTGAAGATAGTGTGGCATCTCATATGAAAAAGACCTCAGATGAGGATATGACAGGGTCTCCAAGCAAGAGGACGTTTCTCTTCAGACAGAGGAAAGGAGCTGCTCTCCCCCCCCCCATTCAAG
>NW_007734414.1:46058-53945 GCF_000696425.1 Galeopterus variegatus
CCTTTAATATCTCTTCATTCCAAGCAACTTCAGGCAATAATTTTAAAAAGTGCTTGCTACTTCAAGCCGTGGAATATCAGTATTCCATTTTCCACGCAGCCTCTGAATCTAACCAGATCAAACACTGAATCTTAGATCCCCATTCTTTCTGGGTCTGTTTCCCAAAATCATTTCTGGGCAAATACTCTAGCAGCCAAGGTTCAGTTAGGAAAACAGAAATCATTCAGGTTATTTAAGCTGGAAAAAAATGAATTCAGGGGATTAGGAGCTCACAGGAAAGGACTGGAGAAGCAACAGCCAGGAAAGGCAATACTAGCATGTGGGAAAGCAGGAGGTTCAGGAATCACAGGAAAATGTCAGTGATGGTCTTAGCCATCCTCAGCACCCGGGCAGGTGATTCACAGGAGGACATCCAGAAATATTTGCCAGTGGCAGAAGCCTGCTAACCTGTACCTGTTTGTAAAGCAGTCATGGTCTTGCTTCTCTTCCACCTTCTAAATCTCGAGCAAGGGCCTTGCATTTACTGGAAGTGGAACCAGAAATGTGCTGGCAGGGGAGCCTGGTAGGTGGTATTCTTTCCAGTCTTCCAGCCCCTGCCATGCAGGGAAGCACACAGAAAGAGATATGTTGAGATAACAAGAGTCAACCTGTGGGTGTAGGTGGTATTCTTTCCAGTCTTCCAGCCCCTGCCATGCAGGGAAGCACACAGAAAGAGATGTGTTGAGATAACAAGGGTCAACCTGTGGGGGAAAAAATAGTCTTTTGAACAATATGCACAATATAATACAATTTATGGGAGAATAAAAACTTCACCAAATAAATCTCTGTCGTACAGCCAAATAGATACATAGAAAAAGGTCCAGAAGGAAACCCAAATGGATTAATAGTGTTTACTTCGCTGTGGGTTGGTCTGTGTGAGGGGTGATCATGGCCGTCATGAGTTTTCTTCAAATTGCTTGAAAATGTTTACAGTGAGAATATGTTAAGATAAACAAAATAGATTAGATGTCAAAAGACTAAAGGAATATAAGGTTAAAACTTGAGAGGGATTAGATTAAGAAAACTTTCTTTAATCCTTTTTTTAACATACTTTATTTTTTAGAGCAGTTTTAGATTCACAGCAAAATTGAGGGGAAGGTATGGACTTTTCCATATACCCGCTCTGCCACCCCATATGCATAGCTGCCCCTGTTATGGACATCCCCCACCAGAGTGGTACATTTGTCACAACTGATGACCTGCACTGACACATCATAACCACCAAAGTCCATAGTTTATACCGGGGCTGGCTCTTGGTGTTGCACATTCTGTGAGTTTAGACACATGTATGACAACATGTATCCACCATTATAGTAACATACAGAGTAGTTTCACTGCCCTAAAAATCCTGTTCTCTGCCTATTCATCGCTCCCTCCCCCACAACCCCTGGCAACCACTGATTTTTTTACTGTCCGCATAGCTTTGCCTATCCCAGAATGTCATGCAGTTGGGATTATACAGCATGTAGCCTTTTCAGGTTGACTTCTTTCACCTAGTAATATGCATTTAAGTTTCCTTCAAGTCTTTTCATGGCTTGATAGCTCATTTCCTTTTAGCTCTGAATAATGTCCTATTGTCTGGATTCACCTCTTTAAGTACATCTTGGTTGCTTCCAAGCTTTGACAGTTATGAGTAAAGCTACTATAAACATCTGTGTGTATGTTTTTGTGGACAGAAGTAAATACCAAGGAGTAAGGTTGCTGGATTGTATGGTAAGAGTATGTTTAGTTTTGTAGGAAACCACCAAACTGTCTTCTGACGTGCCTGTATCATTTTGCATTCCAACCAGCAATGAATGAGAGTTCCTGTTGCTTCACGTCNTAGGTGGTATTCTTTCCAGTCTTCCAGCCCCTGCCATGCAGGGAAGCACACAGAAAGAGATATGTTGAGATAACAAGAGTCAACCTGTGGGTAAAAAATAGTCTTTTGAACAATATGCACAATATAATACAATTTATGGGAGAATAAAAACTTCACCAAATAAATCTCTGTCGTACAGCCAAATAGATACATAGAAAAAGGTCCAGAAGGAAACCCAAATGGATTAATAGTGTTTACTTCGCTGTGGGTTGGTCTGTGTGAGGGGTGATCATGGCCGTCATGAGTTTTCTTCAAATTGCTTGAAAATGTTTACAGTGAGAATATGTTAAGATAAACAAAATAGATTAGATGTCAAAAGACTAAAGGAATATAAGGTTAAAACTTGAGAGGGATTAGATTAAGAAAACTTTCTTTAATCCTTTTTTTAACATACTTTATTTTTTAGAGCAGTTTTAGATTCACAGCAAAATTGAGGGGAAGGTATGGACTTTTCCATATACCCGCTCTGCCACCCCATATGCATAGCTGCCCCTGTTATGGACATCCCCCACCAGAGTGGTACATTTGTCACAACTGATGACCTGCACTGACACATCATAACCACCAAAGTCCATAGTTTATACCGGGGCTGGCTCTTGGTGTTGCACATTCTGTGAGTTTAGACACATGTATGACAACATGTATCCACCATTATAGTAACATACAGAGTAGTTTCACTGCCCTAAAAATCCTGTTCTCTGCCTATTCATCGCTCCCTCCCCCACAACCCCTGGCAACCACTGATTTTTTTACTGTCCGCATAGCTTTGCCTATCCCAGAATGTCATGCAGTTGGGATTATACAGCATGTAGCCTTTTCAGGTTGACTTCTTTCACCTAGTAATATGCATTTAAGTTTCCTTCAAGTCTTTTCATGGCTTGATAGCTCATTTCCTTTTAGCTCTGAATAATGTCCTATTGTCTGGATTCACCTCTTTAAGTACATCTTGGTTGCTTCCAAGCTTTGACAGTTATGAGTAAAGCTACTATAAACATCTGTGTGTATGTTTTTGTGGACAGAAGTAAATACCAAGGAGTAAGGTTGCTGGATTGTATGGTAAGAGTATGTTTAGTTTTGTAGGAAACCACCAAACTGTCTTCTGACGTGCCTGTATCATTTTGCATTCCAACCAGCAATGAATGAGAGTTCCTGTTGCTTCACGTCTTCGCCAGCATTTGGTGTTGCCAGGGTTCTGGATTTCAGCCATTCTAATACGTATGTAGTGGTATCTCATTGTTGTCTTAGTTTGCATTTCTCTGATGGCATGTGATTTAGACATCTGGATATCTTCTTTGGTGAGGTTTCTATTAAGGTCTTAGAGCCATTTTTCAATCAGGTTGTGTGTGTTCTTATCAGTGAGCTTTAAGAGTTCTTTTTATAGGAGTGTTTTGGATAACTATCTTTTATCTGAAATGTCTTTTGCAAATTTATCCCAGCCTGTGGCTTGTCTTTTCATCCTCTTCACAGTGGACATTCTCTTTGACAAAGGAGCAAAGGCAATACAATGGAGAAAAAGTCTTTTTAACAAATGAGGCTGAAACAATGGGAAATCCACGCAAAAAAATGAATCTAGATGCATGCCTTACTTACACCCTTCACAAAAATGAGCTAAAAAAGGGTCACAGACCAAAATGTAAAACACAAAACTATGAAACCCTTAGAAGATAATATAGGAGAAAATCACTGACCTGGGGTTTAGTGGTAACCTTTTATTGATTGATTGATTGATGGATGGATTGATGGATTGATGGCTAGCCAGTAAGGAGATCCGAATCCCTGACCTTAGAGTATTATCAGCCCCATGTTCTATCAGTAAGCTAACCAAGCAGCCCTGGTGATAAATTTTTAGAGGCAATACCAAAAGTCACAGTTCATGTAAAAAACAATTGATAAGTTGGACTTAATTAAAATTCAATTTTTCTGCTTTAAATTTTTTTTAAGAATGCAGAGTCTTAGGTATATTTAAAGACTAAGGGAAGGAGCCAAAGATTCTGAAGAGGCTGGACATAAAAAGAGGAGAAAACTGGTAGAGCAGGATCTTGGAGGATTCTGGAAGGGATGGGCCCCAGTAGTGGAGCTCTGAGCCGTGGAGACTGAAGAGACAGAGAAAGGAGCGGACACGGAGGCTGGACATAAAAAGAGGAGAAAACTGGTAGAGCAGGATCTTGGAGGATTCTGGAAGGGGTGGGCCCCAGTAGTGGAGCTCTGAGCCGTGGAGACTGAAGAGACAGAGAAAGGAGCGGACACTGGTGCAGGAAGAGTGGAAGGAAAAGGGGAAGAAAGCTGAGCAAAACTGGCTTGATGGCCTATAATTTCTCAGTGGAGCAGAAGCAAGGCCCCCAAATGAGAGTAAATGGGGCAAATGGGAGGTGATTGCCATTGTGAGTATTTGGAGTGGTACTGTCACCTGACCCAGAATTTGCTAAGAATGCTGAACTATGCTTCGGGGTGTGTTGATCCCAAGTCACCAAGTAGAGTGTTTCAGAGCTGAGGGTTTGAGGTATGGTGTTTCTGAGAATTAGTAACATCTCCCATGGCATCATTCAGAGCAGTGTTTCTCAACCTTGGTGTTAGTAACATTTGGGGCCAGATAATTCTTTGGGTGGGGGGCTGTCCTGTGCATCATAGAATGTTTAGCAGCACCCCTGGCCTCTACCTACTACATGTCAATAGCAACCCTCCCTCCCCACTAGTTATGACAACCAAAAACATCTACAGATACTCCCAAATGTCCCTTGTGTGAGTGAGCAAAATTTTCCCTGGTTGAGAACACTGATTTAGAGCTAGCGTTAGTGACCACATACAGGGCTACTTCTCAGGAATGTTTGCTTCCTGAGAATGATCTGCCTGCCTTTGTGGAGGGTGAGAAGGCCTTTGGCATTTGGGAAGATATGCGCAATGAAGGCATACCCAGACTCTTTGTGCTGTATCTACTACAGATGCCCACAATGAAGGTGTCTTCCCTCTCAAAGCCAAGAGGTGCTCAATTACCCAATTTTTCTCTTAAGTAACTTCTCACTGTTACCACCTTGGAGAAAAGGAAAAGATTTCATGTCACAAAATATCCCATCCTCTCTTCTGGGATCTTTCTGTTCTCTCTTGCTCATTTATGGCGAATTTGTTGACACCCACTGCTTTCCAGTCATTATGCCAGGGGCTGGATACTCAAAAATAAAATATGTGTTAAGGACCTTATTATTTCGTTTCAAAGAAATAATGCTGTAAAGAGTGATGAATATTAATAGATCTCCATACCCAGTATTTTGAAAGCACAGAAGAGGGAGAATGCCTGGTGGAGGTGGAGAGGTAGAGTCAGAGGTCAGGAAAACAGGTGACATTTTAGTTAACTCTTAAGGATACCTAGGAGTTCAGACAGCCAGCACAAAAAGCATTTGGGGCAGGAATATACAAATATAAGATGAAATGACCACAGATTGTGTTTGGAAGACTTTGAAAAGGTAGTGTGGCTGAAGTGCAGTGATCGAAGAGAGAAAATAAACTGGGGACCAAATTATGAAAGCCCTGGCAAGCCGCGCTAAGAAATTTGGACTGCTTCTGTAAGTGCAACCACTTTAGGCTTGGAAGTGTCCCAGTTCCTGGGTCCTGCTCTGCTCTTGACTTCATTGGGTGGTTCACCCTTTCTTCTTCCCTTTTAGTCCAAGATCTAACCCTTCAGCTTCATGTAAATGTAATCCCGACATCCATTTGAAGTCTCCCCAGAGAAATCACTTCATGCTCTTTTTGTCTGTTTATTTGTTTTTCTGTTTTTACCTCTGCAAAGCAGACCCCATAATTTCCATCGATCTACCTCCTGGGATCTTCCCAACCCTATTATCTTCTACTTTCTGCTTTTCAGAATCCACAGGCCCCCACAACTCCTAGTGTTTGACCAAATTCATTTCCCTTCCCCATCATCATAACCAGGAAAACTCCCTTACACTTCCTGGGATATTGTATTCAGAAGGTGTTAAATATACAAGCCCCAATTTCTGGGCATGAATTTGCATATCTGAAATTTTAAGATGAATTATCCTTGCTCCAGCCACACTAGACATAAAACTGCATTTAGTGATTTTTCAGTATATTTTTCTCCCCATGGAGAAAGTAGCTGTCGAGGTGGGTGATGTTACAGGCCTGCAGCAGGTTTCACTGTTCAATATCTCTCATTAATAGATTCTGATATTTATATATTTTAACCCTTAAAATACCTCCAAAGAGAGAATATATTTTTAAGGTATTTCCAGAGGAAAAAAAATTTTTTTTTTGGCAGCTAGCTGGTACCAAGTTCCAAACCCATGACCTTGGTGTTGTAAGGCTGCATTCTAATGAACTGAACTCATCAGCGAGCCCATCAGAGAAGTTCTTTTTTTTTTGGCAGCTAGCTGGTACCAAGTTCCAAACCCATGACATTGGTGTTGTAAGGCTGCATTCTAATGAACTGAACTCATCAGCGAGCCCATCAGAGAAGTTCTTAAGGGTTGTTTTATAGCACCTAGCTGAGAGCAAGATACTGTAGGAAATGCACAGGTTTGGGGATGACAGAGAGAGACAGACAGACAGAGTCAGGGAGAGAGAGAGACAGAGAGGAGGCTGTGAAGGCCAAGTTTTCCCACATCATCATCACTGGCCCAGGCCTGTCTCCTCATAGGACTTGCTTTCCTTTAAGAACACGGATGTGGGATCAGGCACAGATGCAAATTCTCATTCTGAACCCTGAACCCTGCTCATTACACCTTTTCATACATCTTCAGTATCACAAAGACACACTCAACTGGTGCTAAAGGCTGTCAGGAGGGCTGGTGTTGGGGTAGGGCAGGGGCCGAGGTGCAAGGGGAGAAGAAGGATCTTATGGCTTTGGTGACCCCACTTATTCTGGCCCTTACTTGTGATGTGGTGCCATCCACCCTGTAACTGTGGATCTGTTTGGTTTTTTTACCTTTTCTTTTGTTCATAGTGAAAGGAACTGGAGGAATGAAGTAGATGAGTGAGTGTCCAGCTGGATTTGGGAAGTGGAGTCAGGAGATATGAAAGTTCCTAAAATGTTATTAGTGATCGGTACATCTTTACACTGATCTGTACTTCCAATTTTCCATAATTAAAAAAAAATGCAGAAGATGGAAAGATGCCTCCAGAATTTTAATGCCATGAAAGTAAATTAGAAAAGGTCAAAAATGGATAAAGCATTCTCTCTCAGTTCCCCAGTGATATAGCTCAATCAATGTAGCCAGGAGAAACCTTGCACATCTCTATCCCTAGTGGTGCCTTTCTCATGCAGAAACTGCCCTACTCATTAAGATAAAAGTTTAGGCTTTGCCAGGCCAGTTACAGTAAAACAGACTGGAGAGCAGACTGTGCAGCCATGGAGGGCTGTTACCCACTGAGATCAGGAAAGCTCCCTCGCTCTCAGCTAGTCCCTGGCCAGCCCCATCCGCCCTCACTGTGGCCAGCTGCAGAGAGGTAGGAGGTACTAGGAGAGCTCAGCTCTGGTCCTCCCTCCCACATCCCAGCCTGGGATTTCCCAGCCTCCTCTCCACTCACTGTGCATCTATCCTCTTATCCTTTCAATGGAGATTCTCTGATAATTTCTATCTCTTTGTATTTTGTTCAGAATTCTGGTAGAAATCCTAGGGTGAATTTTTGGTTCTTTTTTCCAGAAATGTTTGCTCTATTGCTCATGACCTTTGTTTGAGTTTTTTTTTTTTTTTTTAATTCAGAGATAAAAAGAAGAAATTATAAAGGAAACAAGTGATAGATTTGACTAACCAATGTTTTTAAACTTCCCTCTGTCAATTACACCAATACCAAATTAATAGGTCAGTAGACAAACTAGAAAAAAGTATTTGCAATATTCTAGAGTCAAAGAATAGATAAGTAATATTAGTTATGTATATAATATTAATAATATAAAAGTACTAGTATATAGTATATAATTAAAGTATATTAAAATGTGAGCAGTAACAGAATATATCTCAACAGGAACAAAAAAA
>NW_007734414.1:54559-92285 GCF_000696425.1 Galeopterus variegatus
TTATAAGTTTATAAGTTACAACTTGTAACTAACTCATAAACCTTATGGAAGAATGTTTCACGTTTTGGGAAATGTTCATAATGAACCGTTAAGCATAAGTACTTAAATAGACACATGTATATATGTATGTTCAACAACTGTAGGACACGCAGTGCACCCAAAGTCAACACTGGTTATCTCTGATAATAAGATTAGAGATGATTTTAGTTTTGTCTTTGTGCTTTTTACTATTTTTCAGATTTTCTGTGATTGAAATATGTTACTTTAATAATCAGAAAAAGAATAACATTTTTTTTTCTTTGTTAAGGTAAAAGAAAACTGGCTTTTATGCTACAGAGGTGGAATGGTGTGGGGGAGTTAAGACAAAGTTTATCCTGGAGCCAGTAAGACTTGAATCACAACTCTCCTCTAATCAGTAGTATGACTTCCTCCCTAACCAACTAACCTAACCCTAACCAACCTCATGATGCCTCAGACTCCTCATATCTAAAATGGCAATAATAACAATGCCTCTCTCATAGGCTTGTTATGAGGATTAAATGAATTACTTCATTCAAAGCTCTTTCTAAGTGCTTGGCCCAGAGAAAACCCTCAGTAAATGGCAGTAACATTAATTAATAATGATTTATGGGAAAAACGTTGCCAATATCCTTACTTTATACTAGAGTAAATTTAAAGGAGGGTAAATTAAATGTGAAAGCATGAAAACATAAAAATCAAGAAAATATAGAGATGAGGTTGAAAGCATCACATGATATCCAGAAGCCCAAGAAAAATAATAGATATATTTGTCTGCATGACATCTCTAATATGGGAAGGGGAAGACATAAATAAAGTTAAAAACTAATAAAATGAGAAAAAATGTCTGCAACATATATGAGAGACAGAGTCACTGTCTCTTCCATACAAAGAGCTCTTCCAAACTAATAAGACACAAGAGAAATACAGACAAAGCACATGATTAGAAAATTTACCAAGAAAAATATGAGAGTATGTTCAATTTCCCTGAAGATCAAAGAAATGCAAATAAAATCAGAATAGCATTTTCTCTATCAGAGTTTCCATGATACTTTTAATAAAATCCATCGTTGGCAAATATGTGGTAAAATGAACAGTATCATAAAATATTGGGGGCCGGCCCCATGGCTCACTCGGGAGAGTGAGGCGCTGGGAGCACAGCAGCGCTCCCGCCGCGGGTTCAGATCCTATATAGATAGGGATGGCCGGTGCACTCACTGGCTGAGCGCGGTGCAGCCGGTCACACACACACACAAAAGACAAAAACAAAAACAAACAAACAAAAATATTTGTGATACATTTTTATAGAGTAGTTTGGCAATATCTATCAAAATATAAAATGTGTATATCCTTTGATACAACATTTTCACTTTCAGAAATTTATCCCTAGAAGATAATCCCATAATTATGCAAAGATGAATATATAAAAATGTTCGGGGCAGTGTTGCTTGTTATAGCAAAAAAAAAAGTCTAAATGTTAAATTGTTAAATAAACAACAGCCACGAAAAAGTATAATATAGAACTATGCTCACGACATGGAAAGATATCCACAATCCACAATGCATTGCTCAGGGAAACAGGTTATAAAGCAGATGTGTAGTAGGATCTGATTTTATTTTTTTTAAAACTATATACATGTACACATAATATGCAATCACTATGTGTGTGTATGTATATATGTACATATATTTATAGATGTATCTCCAATAATATACACATATGAAGAGAGAGTATTCACTAAAATATTTGTTTTCTTTGTAAGTTTTTATATTTTCTATTCCTTAAAAATACTCATGTGTATTGTACTTACATTCAAAAAGAAGCTATTTTAATTTTTTTTTTAATTTTGAAAAAAACCTGAAAATATTACGGGTTGAGAGCAGTTTTCTGGAGAACTGGCCCATTCTCCAGAGAGCTGAGATGATTCCAGGGCAGAAATACCCAGTGAGTGACTAGGGGCTAGTCTTAATAAGAACAAAGCTTCCTCTTAATTAATTGTATCAGTAGTCAGTACGTGGTAAATTGCTAATGTGTAAAATGTTCAATTGCATTTTACTTTGTTTTAGAAAAAGAGCATATTCACAGAATGGAAATTGTTTGCACAGTCTTCACAGGGGATCCCCTGAAGTAAATTGTTGGTAGAGTTCATCTGATGTTTTCTGTACTAGTCAGGATGGGTTAACTGCTGTAACAAACAACCTTGAAATCACAGAGAGGAAACACAACAAAATTACTTCCTTTTCAAATCGCTGTTCTTGGGGAGTGAGGGGTGGGAACTCGCACGGTCACTCACACAGCCAGGCTCTCCATGGGGTCTCTGCATCCTGCCAGCACAAGGGAAGAGAGCACAAGCAGGGAGTGGGAGGTACAGGGGCCAGGCACACGTCACTTCTGCTCCCAGCCCATTGGCCAGAACTAGTCACATGGCTCCACTTGTCGCAAGGACACTGGGAAATGTAGCCTTCCTGTGTGTCCAAGAGGGAGAGTAACTGATTTAGGGAACTGTTTCTGCCAGTTGTTCAGGGGAAAAAGTTCTTGCATCTGACAGATGCCCATACTTTAATTAATCTCATATGGTTTGAGAATAGATCTTTGGCTTCACCATGTCCTAGATAAAATATCTCTCAGGAAAATCTATCTCTTGTTCGTTTAAACAACTACCTAAAAAGTAATTTAGTGTCCTACATATCTTGATATCCAAAAGGAGTCAAATGACACCAGAATTCCTGTCTCTAGAAAGAAATTGGTTACTTCTCTCTCCTTGCTGCTGTTTCATTAAGTTCTGTTTCTTGTTTGTGCATCTGTAAATTTTGAGTTTGAGTTCATTCTGAAAATAGAGTTTCTAGACCTGGACGGCTGCAGGTGGGGCCCAAAACTTGGTGACCACGTGAACACTCTGCTGTCTAGTGGATCTCTTCTTAAACTCAAACTGCCAAGTGGAGTGGGCATGTCCAGAAGGCAAAGGATACAATCCAGAAAATCAAATAAGGCTGGTTCAGAACTAAAAGCAGGAACCCAAGATCTGGAAGCCAGAGACAAGAATCTGAAATGTATTTTAATATAATAATATCTAGGTAAAGCAAAAATGGGGCAGGATATAGGGCAGGGGCTTCTTACCAGCTAGGACTTACTCTGAGAATGCAAGAGAACCCGACTTTGCGAGGGAAGATGAATTGGATCCACCCAACTGGAGTTAGAGGTGAGAAAGGCTGAGGGGTTCAGCAGCTCAGGAATGGAAGAAAGGGGAAAGTACCGCATTCCCTAATTCTAGGAACTTCCCTGTTCACACCAAAAATAAATAAATAAATAAATAATCCAGCTCTCGTTTCCTCTGAGTGTTTCTCTAATGTCATCTTAGGAGGTATCGGAAGGATTTAGTCTAGAGAAATTAACAACTCCATGAGAATTACCTCTTCTGTCCACCAAATTTACTCATAAGAAAAGCCTTCAAGCTCAGATATTCTGTTAGCCTCAGAGCTGAGGCTGGTGGAGAAAAGAGAGCCCAAATCAAGGCCTTTTTTACTCATTGAATTTTGATCCTAGAGTTCTTTAATTTAGGATATACAGCTTTCTCGTATGTGCACACTATTGGGCTTGAAGTGGTTAACTGGGAAAGCTCTGAGCTGGTGCAGCCCAGGGATGATTAATAGCAATAGTGCTGTTTAGGAAATGCTGTGACTCCACGTTTCTGCTTCAGAAACCCATGTTAAAAGCTTTCCCAGAAGACAATGGCTCTAACCTGGGTTCTTAGGTAGCCCATGGCAGAACTAACTAAATGATTTGCAGGACCTAGTGCAAAATGAAAATATGGTGCCCGTTGTTCAAAAATTATTAAGACTTTACGTCCATGAAACTGATCCTGCCCACAGTTTCTCTTCAAATTCTACAAATTATATCAAAATGCCAATTTTACCTTCCTTGGACATACTTTTCCTCCTGTACTTATTACATGTAATGTGCCACTGTCTACCCAGACAAAAAGCTTGGGATTATCCCAGATTTCCCTCCCCACTCACCCCACCATCCAATTAGTGACTATTTCTGTTCATTTTACTTGAAAAACATTTTTTTTTTTTTTTTTTGTTAAATTTTTCATCATGATCCTGATCTTTATTCTGGTTCAGACTCAGTGTTTCTCACTGGTATGCACCTTCCTGAATCTAATCCCCAGAATGATCTCTCTGTATTACTAATCTGATCACGTCACTGCCCTGCTAAAAAACTTTCGGACTCCTTAGAACATACAAAATAAAACCCAAATGACTTAGCACATATCATCCTCTGCATCCTGGCTCCTCCCTCCTGCCTAAGCATCGTCTCTCATCATGCCTGCCTCCCGCTGGATGCTCCAGCAGTACTAAACTACAGGATTACTGGTTCCTCATGCTTGGTGCTGTGTCACACACTGTGCCCTGTGTCAGAAGTTCTTTTTCCATCTTCCTTGTATTACCTCCTGTGGTAGGCTGAATAATGGCCCCCAAAGAATCTAGGTCCTAATCTCTGGAACCTGTGAATGTTACCATCTATGGCAAAAGAGACTTTGCAGATGTGATTAGATCTTCTGAGATGGGGTGATTATCCTGGACTATCTGTGTAGGCACTAAACTCAATCAAAAATGTCCTGATGAGAGAAGCAGAAAGGATTTGACTATGCAGGAGAGGAGAAGGTGATCTGAAGACAGGACAAAGAGAGATTCAAAGACGCTAGATGCTGGCCTTGAAGAGGAAGGAAGGGACCGTGGGCCAAGAGATGGAAAGAGTGAGGTTCTAGAAAAGGCAAGGAATGGATTCTCTACTAGAGCCCCCAAGAGGTGTGCAGCCTTGCCAACACCTTGGTTTGGGCCCAGTGGAACCTGTTCTAGACTTCTGATCTTCAGAATTGTAAGAGAATAAATGCTCATTGCCTGAAGCTACTGCGTTTGTGGTTCTTTGTTACAGCAGATAGCAGGGACCTAATACACCTCCCTCCAGAAGTCTCCTCTCCCTCCCACTCGGCTGCATGCCCTTCCTCTGTGCACCCACAGTGTCTACTGTATGTTTGTGTAATATTATATGATTGCACATTTCTAATTTCCTTGTTGGGTCATACACTCCTCTTTATCTCCCTGGCACCTAGCCAGTGCCTGGGATATAACAGTCACCTTGTAAATATTTTTTGAGTGGAATTGCCCCACAGGGTTATGTTTGTGTAATATTATATGATTGCACATTTCTAATTTCCTTGTTGGGTCATACACTCCTCTTTATCTCCCTGGCACCTAGTCAGTGCCTGGGATATAACAGTCACCTTGTAAATATTTTTTGAGTGGAATTGCCCCACAGGGTGAAAAACAGGGCAAGAGGAGAGTTGAGGGAGGAAAAAAAAAATCTGTTTTCAGATCAAGAAGTTATTCTTTCTATGATCACAATTTTCATTGCTCTGGAATGGACGGAACCCAACAGAGCAGAACAGGTTTTACAGAAAACAGAGCCCTCAGATTACAACCAACCAGAGTGTAGGACCTCTCCAATAGAAAGAAAAAACAGTCCTCGAGAAAGACGATTATTTAAATGTATTTTGGTAGAGTGTGTGCATTTGGTAGAGCAATATTCTTGGGATTGCATTGGAATATCACTGCTAAAATCTGTGTCAACTGCAATTTTCAAGAATTTGGTTGGCACAGGCTGAGATTCTTGTGCAAATCATAGTAAGGACTCTGATACAAAGCAGTAACACACAGATTCACTAAGGAACAAACAGACAAATGTCAGTAGAGCTTGAAAAGAGCAGGAAAATGCTTTTGGTCTAGAGGAAAACCTGTTCTCTTTGCCATACTGACTAAAGGATTCCAGCAGCTCCCTAGTGAGGCAGAGCTGGAAACTTATGTCACAGCCCCATGCCAGCTATACATATATAGTTAAATACATGAACTTCTGCTTGTTTCCTGTGCAGTAAAAATTATGCCAGTTGTTATAATGTAATATAGCCCATCCATTGTGATCAACCCATCTTTTGTTGCCTTTATAAATTCCAGAGTTAATGAACACCTTGATATGTTATCATAGAAAACATCTGGCCTGGATGGATCCCTACTTTTGGTTGTTATCAGGAATCTGGTGACCAATGAGTAAAACAAAGTGAGCAACTCCCCTTCCTGGAAGCTGCTTTAACAATGCTTATCTCTGCCTGGAGGCCACACATTCACCAGTGGAGAACTCAGTAGAGCTAGATACTTCTTGTGTGCCACATGACCCTCCTCATAATTCACTCTGTTAAAAGACAAACATGGAAATGATGCAATTCTGCTCCTCATAAAATTGTCCAAACTAACTGAGAAAACTCCAGTCTTAAAAAAATCTGAGAAAAAGGCAACACTAACAAGCTAAGCTCTGATCACTGCGCCACAGCGATAACCGGCACAAGACAATGTCCAAAAACTGCTGTTGCGTCTTCCTTCCTTACCACAGCATAATCTCTCCTGCCATCTGTCACATCTCTAGTTGAAACCAAATTGAAGTAGACCCTCTCCAGGAAGTTTACTCCCATTAAGTGAGTTAAGGCCATAAAAACCTGTTCCAGAAACAGGACTGACAACAACACGCATTGCTGAGCAGATTTTATAATCTATGCATTTTATTTATTTTTTTGGATGCATTTTAGGAGCTGAGAAATTCAGTATGCTATAGTATACTATGATGAAATAACACAGAGATATTATTTTTCTCTTAAAGGAGTAGGTAGAAAGTATGGTCCACATTAATTGATTTCAATGTATAGAATAGAATTTATATAAAGAGATATTTAAAGACTAGTTTAACTTAATTAAGGGAACAAGGTATATTACAAAAATTAGAATCCATGCAATTGAAAGAATGACACTAATTTGTAGAAGCTAAAATTGCAAAAGTACTAAAGACCAAGCTCAGTTGAGACTGCTGAATCTAGTTTCTGCAAAATTAGCTCGTTATTTAAAGGACAAAAAGTTATATTTTTAAAATTCCTGTTACTGGAAAGATCATAAGGAGCAAGTGGATTGGAATTCCAGGAAGAAACCTAGCAAGCTGAACTGATGCAATTTAATATTTCTTATTAATTCCTCCTCATTATTGTCATCATCACTATGATCATATTACATTTATTAAGCCAGCTCTTAAGCAAATCAATGTATAACTTTAGCAATATGCTATGCTTACAGTACGGCATATAAAATGTCATATTCACACCTAAATATAAATACAAATAAAATAAGGAAATTGTGAATGAAATACATAGTATGCATTTTCTCCTTGTCTTTATCCAGGATAATGTAGGTGCATTCATTAATAGAAATGGAAGCCCCAGCAGAGGAGGTTGGAAATTGGAAAGCCACACTTTAAGAAAGTTCTAATGATTAGTCCTTCATAAATACCAGCCCAGGGCACTGAAAGAATTTACTAGCATGTTGCCAAACACATGATAATAATCTCTGAAAAATCAGAGTTTTAAAAAGTACCAAATGGAGGCAAATGCTCTAATTTTTTTTTGAGGAGAAAGATTTTAGAAATTTTAAACCCTGAAAAAATTATATAACAGGTTGTTAAGTGGTCTATTTTTGATACTAAAAAAAGGAAAGAGTGATCACAAACTTGTAGATAGCAGAGTAGGAAAAAATTATCTCATATTATGACAGAATAATGTTCCAAAAGAAAAGTGGACTAAGACTAATAAAGAAAAATAATAGAGATGGATATAAAGTCTTTCATGTGATTTCAAAACCAATTGCAAAAGAGAGAGAAATGGATGGTATCAGTTCCCAGGAAAAACAACAGTATGAGTTTCTGGTGAGAAATGGCATGTCTTAGTTTGTTCAGGCTGCTATAACAAAATACCATAGACTGGGTTGCTTATAAACAGAAACTTATTTCTCACAATTCTGGAGGCTGGGAAGTCCAAGATCAAGGCGCCAGTACATTCAGTGTCTGGTGAGAGCTCTCTTGCTGGTTATAGAAGCCATTTTTCCAATGCAAACTCACATGGCAGAAGGGATGAGCTAGTTAGTTCTCTGGGGTCCCTTTTGTGAGGGCACTAATTCCACTTCTGAAGGTCCCACACTCGTGACCTAATCATTTCCCAAAGGCCCCACCTTCTAATACAATCACCTTGGGGTTTAGGATTTCAGCATATGAATTTGGGGGGGACACAAACTTTCGACCGCAGCAAGCAACTTACCCATAGGTAAAGTGAAAAGCAACACTGGTATTATTCCCAGGTCTGTCTGATTCGATGTGGGAATAAATAACTGTTCACTGTGCCCTTCAGCACTTTGCAATGTCTTGGGTACCGCATCCCATTGGAGGAGCTATATTTTAAGAACACTAACAAGTTTGTGGACATCCAGAGAAGAGATAAAACAACATGAGGGAAATCTGCAAATACTTGAAGGCCTCACATGGAAGAGAGATTGAGTTTATCCTACAGAAGTCCAAAAGGCAGACAGAAGACAATGTCCTAAGGGAAATTTTATAAAATCCAACATTTATTGAGAGTTTACTGTAAGCCACACAACATGCTAATTGTGTTTATCATCTCATTAAATGATGCAAAAAAACTGATAAAGTATGTGTTATTATAACCCCTATTTTACAGATGAGAAAAATGAATAATGGAGAGATTAAATATTTGACCTATGGTCGCACAAGTAATGAATGGTGAAGCCATAGTTTGAATGAAGACAGTTTGAGCCCAAAGTCTACCTGTCTGCAAAGAAGGAATTGTGGGATAATGAAATTGCAACCACAGGAGATATCCAGAGGTTGCCTGACAGTGCGGTAATCCAGATGCTTTGGAGGTACTTCTTTCCTTCAGAGGGGCATCTATGTATATTATCTCTAAGCATATGTTTCCAACTCCAAGAATTTATGAATTTGAAAGTCTGAAAAAACATGTTCCAAAATATTACTAGTATTTAACACTGAAAGTTGGGATCATAGGGTATTTTTTCTTTCTTGTTTAGACTTTTCTGAATTGGTGAATTTTTTTTACAATAAGCATGTATTAATGTATTAGAAAAACTTTTGAGGGCCGAGCCCATGGCGCACTCAGGAGAGTGCGGCGCAGGGAGCACAGCAGTGCTCCCGCCGCGGGTTCGGATCCTATATGGGGATGGCCGGTGCACTCACTGGCTGAGCGCAGTGTGGCCGGTCTCAAAAAGGACAAAAAAAAAGAAAAAAAAAAAACTTTTGAGCAAAATAAAAGGATCTATGAATGTGTGTACAAAAATGTGAACAAGGCTATATGGTTCACATGGTGAATTAAATAGGCTTTACATTTTTTTGGAAATTAAAAAAGGTTTCTCAGACTATGATTTTTTTTCTAAAAAATGTTAATGATCTTATGCAATTTTCCCTTTACACTGAGATTTTTTTTTTTTTTTTTAAGCGTGCTGAACAAGCAGGACTCATGGGGTGTGATCTGAAAATAATTTTATTTTCTCTCATTCCCCTCCCCCATGCAGCCTGCTCACACCCATTCTGTGGGTTATTTGTGGGTCCTTCAAGCCCTCCCCACCTCAATGGGCATCTCCCACCAGCCATTCTCTAGATTCAAGCAAAAATACCTCTTGGGTCTCTGATTGTGGGAGGACAGTCTCAGCCTCCTCCTGCTGAGATCTGCTGGTAGCTCCAAGCCACGTTCTACTGCAGGATTTAAAACCACCCACCCAGTGTGGTTCTGTCCTGTGTGGCTCACTTCCGGCCCATCAGAAACGCTTCCCTTAGATCCGCCACTAGAGGGCGCACAGTCACTTCCCAAACACACCTGTTCCCGCTGCCACACTCTTTTAGACACACAGTTGTCTGTAGATGATTTATTGTTGAGGCAAACATCAGACACCATCTGCACAGGACAGTTATCAAGCTTCCCGTTGGCAGAGGGACGTTCACAGCACACCAATCGTACCTTCCAGAGAAATCTTGTTTAATTTCCAATTGCATATATTTTATACCTTCAAGGTAGGATATGGGTTAAGGGTAACAAAACTGTTTTAAAAATATCTGCTTTGCAACATCTGCCTGTGTGGCTCAGCACCTCACTTTGGGAAGCGAGAGTTATTAGCATCACTGTCTTGACGACTCTGTAAAAACAGAGACTGAAAAGGCCCATCTTAACATCCTGTTGCATGAAGACACATGCATAGAATTATGTCAGTGCTTTGTCATTATACTTCTGGAAAGAAGAAAGGGAAGGAGAGGCGGAGAAAAGAAACGTCAAATTTTCCTGAGTATCTATTATTAAGAAACTATCCATCAATTCCTAATTGGTTAACTTTTTTTAAAAACAGGGAATTGATCTTGTACTTTCTCAGATGTCTTTTCAGTGTCAATGGAGATAATTGCATGACTTTGTTCCTAATCTATTAATAAGGTGAATTATATTAAAGAAGGCTGATGCTATGCCGGTTCTTTGAAATATACATACCTGAGGTGTTACTATCCTACGGCTTACAAGTGGGACCACTGAAGCTCACGGGAGTGAGGGAACTTGCACAAGGTTATGCAGCCCAGAAGTGATGAAATCCTGGGTCCAGCTGATTTTATATACATGCTTTTTCTACTGTAACTACATTTCCTTTCATGACTATGTCATCATTAATTACTAATCTGTATTGGAAGCCAATAACTTATATTTTAAAAATAAATAATAGACCAGAATATTCTTTTGAAATATTTTTAAAGCACTCATTTTAAAGAGGAAAAGCTAGATGAACATTATTTACTTTTTCTATCCTGTTGCCAGAGGCCTGTACCTAGGCTATTCCTATAAGGCAGTGCTCCTCAAAAAAATCACTTACAGGATTTGTTACAAATGCAGATTTCTGAACTCATCCCTGTGTTGTTTCCAATTGCTTCAGTAACAAATTACCACTGACTTGGTCGACTTGGTGGCTTAAAATAGCACAAATTTATTACTTTACAGTTCTGGAGGCCAAAAGTCTAAAATGGGCCAGGTAAGGCTGCTTTAATGATGGCCTAACAAAGAATTCATTTCCTTGTCTTTTCCAGCTTCTGGAGGCTGCCAGCATTCCTTGGAGGATGCATCACTCTGACCTCTGCGTCCATCCTTACATCTCTTTCTCTGATGCTGATCTTCCTGTTTTCATTTCACTTATAAGGACTGTCTTCATTATAGGGCCCACACAGATAATGCAGGATAATCTTTTCATCTCAAGATCCTTAACTTAATCACATCTGCAGAGTCCCTTTTTCCACATAAGAAAACATAGTCACAGGTTTTGGGGATTAGGACATGGGCATCTTTGAGGGCCATTATTCTGCCTGCTGCAATACCCTAGGAATTTCTTTTCAGAAGTCTGATGTGGGGCTCAGGAATCTTCAAGTCTGAAAAATCTCCCAATGGTTGTTAGACTAAAGTTTAAGAGCCTAAATGCTACACACTTTACCTGCTGCAATACCCTAGGAATTTCTTTTCAGAAGTCTGATGTGGGGCTCAGGAATCTTCAAATCTGAAAAATCTCCCAATGGTTGTTAGACTAAAGTTTAAGAGCCTAAATGCTGCACACTTTCGGGCCATTATTCTGCCTGCTGCAATACCCTAGGAATTTCTTTTCAGAAGTCTGATGTGGGGCTCAGGAATCTTCAAGTCTGAAAAATCTCCCAATGGTTGTTAGACTAAAGTTTAAGAGCCTAAATGCTACACACTTTATTTAAAGGTGAGCATCTTTCAATAACTTCCTCAACAATCTATTCTAAATCTAAATTTGTTTAATAAAAATTAATGATTAAAAGAATTTAAAGTATGCCTTTTGCCCAAATCCAATGTTGTAACGTTACATTATTTGACCATATTTTTAAATCTCTTATTTTGTTTTCAATACCCTGATCAGTCCACCTTTTTCTCTTCCTAGAGGCTGCCAATATTTATTTTATTTTCTCCTTACCAATATTTTTATAATAAGGGGTATCAAAATAAGCCAAGTGTAAGCATTGGATGAAGAATTTCTCACCAAGATTTCACAACAGACTGTAATTATTTACAATATTATGCTTAAATGCACCAACTTTATAGCCAAATTGCCTTGATTCAGTTTCCAGATCTGCCACTAACTAGCTGTATAGCCTTGGGTAAGTTACACAAGCTTTCTGTTTTTAGGTTTCCTCACCTATTAAATGAGGATGAAAATAGTCTCTGTCTCTTAAGGTTGTTGGGAAGATTATAAGAGTTAATACATGAAAAGTGCTTAGACTAGCACCTACCACATGGTATACAGTTAATAAACACTAGTTGTTGAATAATAAATGTGGTTCGACATATTTCCATCTCTTTGTATATTAGTGCCATGCTTTAGGGATTAGCAGACAACTCCCAATTTTGTCCTTATTAACGGTCATGCAGAGATAATAAATGACACACGTAGCCTGTGGTTGATGGTGGGGCTCGTTTTCTCCATAGGGCTTTATTTGTGTGGCATGGCACAGCGCTGGGTGAGAATGAATTAAGGAGTCTTTATTAAAGAGTTGGGAGACATGGGGTGTGGTTGGGTAGGAAAGGCATCTCCTGCTGAAAGGAGGAACGGCATGGGTGAGACATTGGTCACTCTCAGTTGAAGTTTGGAGGTAATTATATTCTGGTTGGTGGGAGGTCAAGAAGCACCCTCAAGGAGAGGGTTGTATCTGTCAGAGTGCTAGCAGAAAAGAGACAGCACATTCAGACTGGGATCATTTTAGGAGCATTTAATAAAGGGACAAAGGCAGTGAGGAGCAGGGAGTCCTGGGACCTAACAGCAGGGGTGTCACTACTGTCCTTTAGCCTGAAGGTGTAGGAGGAAGGTACCACGTAGAGGGAGTTATGGGGCAGGGTGGGATGCAGCTCCCCCACCCCCAAACCTCCAGAGAGGAAGTGGAGAGAATAAAAACTCTGGCCTCAGTCTCCTTCCACCCATCTGCTGGGGTCCTCACTGGCCAAACCCAGCCAAAAGCCAGAGGACATCTGTGTAGTGCCCACAGGCCAGCCTCCAGGGCTCAGAGCAGGGCTGAGAAGAGTGGCAAGTGGGTCTGGAGGGGCAAATGGAAGATGTCCAGGACAAGAAGTATTTTCACTCATTGAGAAAGGAGCAGGCAAACTAATATGTCTTACGGTAGAGGAGTGTTAATCCAGGGATAAGCAGCACAAGGCAGCCCAGACATTACAGGAGGCCCAACAGACCAGGTCAGCACACTTCTTGAGAAGTGCAGAAAAAAGAGCCAAATAAACCACAGCGGGACCATTGACAGGGCTTGTGTGAGCATGCTGGGCTTAAGGGAGGGTCCGCATGGGGCAGTGGTGCCTGTCCCTGAGGCAGGGCAGGGTGTGTCTTCTGAGTCTTCTGTCAGGAAGCCACAGACAGTATTTGATCATTGTTATGAAAAGACCTTTGCCAACAAGCTAGAGTGCTTGGAAGTAAAGAAGCCTCAAAATGCTCCCTGGAGAGTGTTTCATAGGCCTCCAAGCAGATGCGGGGGCTGAGGGAGCTAGGACAGGGTCCTTGGTACTATGGGTGCTCCTGGGACAGGGCTACACTTGTTATCTCCAGATGTTTAGAATGCCCTGGGGAAAAAACCATTATTCTAAGGAGCTGAAAGATTCTAGATGCAGATTGAAAGCAAACCAACAAAAATAGCAAGAAAGAAGATAAAAAAGATTTTAACCTGTTAAAAGAATGGAGGATTTGGGGAGTCTTATGTGGAGCACTCAATTGTTAGCAGCACAAATCTGGAGAACAGGAATGTCAAGAGGTAAAAGAGTACTCCATGACAGAAACACTTTGACCTTTTCCTCCTGCCTCCTCAATTTACTTTCCACCCAGCGTATAAATCTGAATGTGTCACTCATTTGCTTAGAACCTCTCAGTAGCTTTCTGCTGTCAAGAGGTAAAAGAGTACTCCATGACAGAAACACTTTGACCTTTTCCTCCTGCCTCCTCGATTTACTTTCCACCCAGCGTATAAATCTGAATGTGTCACTCATTTGCTTAGAACCTCTCAGTAGCTTTCTGCTGAGCTTTAAATAAAACCCAAACTCCTTACTCTGCCAAAAGTCCCTGGATGATTCCTCCCATACTCCTTCTACCTGCAGATCTCGGGCTCGCCTTTGCTTGCTGTATTCTATCAATATTCACCATCATTTTCCTAGAATGGCAGGCTCTTGACAGCAGCAAGATCATTGCACTTGCAGTTCCTTCCACCTGGACTGCTGGACCATCCCCTTTTTCCATCCCCCACAGAACTGGAGTCTTCCATACCACTTTATCTGAAGTAGGCTTCTCCCTGTCTCTGCATACTGTGTGTTTCCCTCAAAGGACTCATCTCAATTTGCAATTTTTATTTCCTGGTTTACTTGTTGATCATCTGCCTTTCCTATAAGAGTAGAAGTTTCATGAGGTCAGGTTGAGTTTTGCTTGTTTACTGTTGAATCTGTATTCCCCATGCCTGGCATGGGTGGGTGGGTGGATGGATGGATGGATGGATGGATGGATGGATGGATGGATGGATGAGTGGATGAATGCCTAACTCTTCCAAAATCTAGTCTTTGCTTTCTCTACTTGCACTAGAAACTATGCTATAACATATTAAATAACATGATTTGTTTGGATTTTGCTCTGTTAGACACTGCTAAAAGTTTCTTAGGGTTTCACAACTAGAAAGAACCAAAACAATTAGAGACAAAGCAGGAAGTAATTAGACATGGAGGAGAGGTCACATTTACTCATTCCTGAATAATTACTCTAGAAAGAACAGCTCTTTCTTGTTTTAGAATTTATGATTTGCCTCACAAAAACAAAAAAGACCAAAAGCCTAAATTCCTAGTAAGAGAGACTATGGTGACTTTCTGTATGTACAAGCGTGCCAGTGTGTAGCCTCCATGAGCACAAATAACAGGGACCTGAGGCTCACAGGAATTTTACCTAGTGCTTTTATATAAACATAACTTTCATTCTTTGCAAAAATCTAAAGAAATTCCAGGCAAATCTGGAAAATCTGTTTTCATCCCAAACCTCTTACAGTACTTTCTCAAGGATTTATGATGTCTGAGAAATTTTATACTTTGAGACACCAAAAGCCAAGATGGACAAAAATTAGAAGTAGTTGGAAAGAATTCTACCTATATATGCCATTCCACCTCTAAATTTGTTATTTAATATGAGTCTAGGAAAATTGTAAGACAGAGAAACCTCTTTTTACCTGAGATGGAATTTATAGCAAGGTGGTTCTACAGAGAGAAAGAGAGAGAGAGGGAGAGGGAGAAAAGGTCTGAGACAAAGCTACAGAACATGATTAAGGAAAGGAAATCAACAGAGGTAGGACCAAAGAGCCCCAAATTAAGACTGTATATGTTGTGAATAACAGCGTTGATTTGGGATTCTTAAGCATCCAGCTTCAAGTTCAGGTGTGGACACTCACCAACTATGTGAGTTGTTCCCTATTCTGAATTCCAGTTTCTTGACCCGTAAAATTGTAATGATAATAATACATATTTTTTAATATTGCTGTTATGAAGACTAAATGAAAAACCAGGGTGCATTAAATTTTTAGAATAGTACTTATTAGGCAAACCCTTGGTACACAGTAAGAACTCAATAAATGTTAATCATAATTATTTGTTAAACTCAGCACTACGTAATAGAAAATAATGTGAGCCACATATGTAATTTAAAATTTTTCCCATAACCACATTAAAACAAATTAAAAAGATGCAATTAATTTTGAATAATATATTGTATTTACTTCAATATATCTAAAATATTTTTACTTCAGTATGTAATCGATATAAATAATTAGCAAGATATTTTAGTTTTCTTTTAATTTGAAATCCACTGAGTATTCTATACTTACAGTACATCTCATAGAACGACCCCCTAACTGCACAGAACGCCTTTCCGGCAGTCACGTGGGTGAGTTCCAGGTGGAAAAACTCCCCATGCCCTGCAGCTACTCCCCTTCTACAGAAGAGCAGATGAAACAGTGTTGACTATACGGGTACAGTAATCTTCTCGAATTTGACTCATATTCCCCATGGTCCACGCCCCGCTCTCTCTGGAAGCTCTAATGGACACGCTGGGAAACTAGAACTGGATGTTTGTTTTCTGAATTCTCCTAAGTCTTAGAGGAATGTGCTACCACTCAGTAGTACTGGACTGTATTGTTTGTTTACTCAAGAGTCTTTACAGAATTCAGAGGCTAGATTATACCAACCAGAACCAAGAGAAAGGGCCCCTACACTCCCTTCTTCAAGTTTCCTGTGGTCTTATCTGAAAGATAAAAGTGAAAAGGGGAGAAAAAAAGGTCCTATGTCTTCCACTCTTTCTTTCCCGCGAGCAACGGCGGGAGCCAGCAGGGGGCGGTCTAACACTTTAGACAATGGGTTTCAGCCGCTGTCAGTCCGTCTGTTTGCTGAGAAAGGCAGTAGTCAATGTCTGGTCTTTGCCTGGGGTTTGTGAGATAGTTTTAGGATTGCGGTGAAGACAGTACAGTTAAGGCTGAGGTGGATATTCCAATATAAACCTGTCTTCACTTTTGAACTGCTTTTGTTTTTTGGCAGCTGGCCGGTACTGGGATCCAAACCCCTGACTTTAGTGTTACCAGGCAGCATTCTAACCAACCGAGCCAACCAGCCTAAGGTGCCTTTTTAGATTGTTTTTCACTTCACTTTTTCAGCTCAAAAGACTATTTACATAATTTGAATTATAGAATTGAAATGTACATGGAACAATGTACATTTCCAGTTATTAATCAACATTCACTGCTTTTCTCCTCTTCTGCGCCATTAGCTCTCTGACAAACTTTTAAAAAAATGTTTAACTTATGTAGTTATGAGTGTTACTGAGGAACACTTGTTTTGCAAAATCTGAAACTTTGTCGAGCAACATTCATATTAGGCAAGGTTTAGAATTCCATGCCGTAAATCTGTGGCTTCTTCATTTTCCATAATTAAATAACTTTGCTGAGAGTGTGGCCTCTCAGGAGGATGCATGAGAATTAAAACCAACAGATATTAAGATCAGATATCTCATTACATAGTGGTTTAAAACAAAGTGGGTGAATAGATTTTGTTTTTTTATAAACTTTTTTTGTACATATTGTGGGGTACAGTGTGTTGTTTCAGTACATGCATATACTGCACAATGATTCACTTAGAGTAGACGGCAGAGTTTTGTACCTGTTAGTCCACAACTTCTCTTCTTTCCTACCCCCCTCCCTTCCTGACCTCTGGTAACCATTATTCCAGTCTCTACTTCTATGTCTACTACTTTTTTCCCTTTTTTTAGACTTTTTTATTTGTCTTTTTGTGCCTGACTTCACTTAACACGATAGCTTCCAATTTCATCCATGTTGCTGCGAATGACAGGTTATCATTTTTTTCAATAGCTGAGTAGTATTCCATTGTGCATATATACCACAGTTTTTTTATCCATTCACCTGTTGATGGACATTTAGGTCGATTCCATTTCTTGGCTAGTGTGTATAGGGCTGCAATGAACATGGGAGTGCAGGTGTCTTTTTGACATATTGATTTAGTTTCCTTTGGGTATATACCCAGTAGTGAGATAGCTGGGTCATAGGGTAGATCTATTTCTAGTTCCCTGAGGAACCTCCATACCGTTTTCCACAGTGGCTGTACCAATGTACACTCCTACCAGCAATGTAAAGGAATTCCTTTTTCTCCACATCCTCACCAGCATTTGTTATTTTCTGTCTTGTTGATAGTAGCCATTTTAACTAGAGTGAGATGATATCTCATTGTGGTTTTAATTTGCATTTCCATGATGATTAGTGATTTTGAGCATTTTTTCATGTTCCTGTTGGCCATTTGTATGTCTTCTTTTGAGAAATGTCTGCTCAGGTCCTTTGCCCATTTTTTAATTTGGTTATTTGTGAAGTAAAATTCTTGAAATAAACACTTATGAGGGTCAGCTTTTCCTCTGAGCAAAAAGCACTGGCTTATTTCAACTTAATAGAAGAATTAGATAATATTTAGATTATTAGGTGATTTTCATGGATCTTTGCTTTTGCAAACTGACAAGGAGATAATATACATGTGCTTCCTGAAAGAGATTTTAAATAATAAATTGTGGAAATTAGTAAAAGTAAAAACTAACTACTTTCAATAAAAAGGTAGAAAAATGAAGTATTCTGATTTATGTTTATTATTGAATTCACCATTAACGTCTCATTCATCTATTCAATACATTAAATATTTGAGGAGTATCTATTCTATGAAGGCAGGCATTGTGCTGGGCACCACGGGCACAAGAAAACGGTCCTTTCCCAGAAGCTTATGGTGCAGTCTGGTGTTTACTGCAGGATGTTGCATTTAAAATGGATATTAAAAAATAGGTAGATCCATAGCAGATGAATGGATAAATAAAATGTGGCATATACATATGAGGGTACTTCAAAAAGTTCATGGAAAGATTCGTGTTATCTTGTAATTCTATTTTCCATGAACTTTTTGAAGCGCACCCACACACTAAAATATTACTCAGCCATAAAAAGGAAGGAAACTCTGATACATGCTATAACGTGGGTGAACCTTGAAAGCATCATGCTAAGCCACTGTGATGGTTAATTCTGTGTATCAACTTGACAAAACCAAGGGATTCCCAGATTACACATTATTTCTGTTGTGTCTGTGGGGATGTTTCTGGAAGAGATTAGCTTTTGAATCGATGCACATAAAGTAGATGGCTCTCCCCAGTGAGGGGGTGTATCATCCAACTCATTGATGGATTGAGTAGAATAAAACATGGAGAAAGGAGAAATCCACCCCTTTTGCTTCCTGCCTGCCTTCTTAAGCTGGGACATTGGTCTTCTCCTGTCCTTGGACTGGGATTTATACCACTGGCTCCCCTCGTTCTCAGGCTTTCAGCTTCAGATTGGAATTATGTATTGGTTTTCTTGGGTCTCCAGCTTACAGATGGCCAACTTCTTAGCCTCTATAATCACATGAGCAAATTTAATAAATCTCTTCCTATATAGTGCAGTCATACCTCAGAGACATTGCAGGTGCAGTTACAGACCACTGCAGTAAAGTGAGTATTGCAGTGAAAGGAGCCACTCAAATTTTTTGATTTTCCAATGCATATAAAAGCAATGTTTACACTATACTATAATCTATTAAGTGTGCAATAACATTATGTCAAAAAATGTATATACCTTAATTTAAAAAATAATTTATTGCTAAAAAATGCTAATGATCATCTCAGCCTTCAGCAAGTTGTAATCTACTTGCCTGATGTTGATGGCTGCTGACTGATCAGGGTGATGGTGCTGAAGGCTGGGGTGGCTGTGGCAATTTCTTAAAATAAGACAGCAGAGAAGTTTGCTGCTTTGATTGAATTTTCCTTTCATGGAAGATTTCTGTGTAGCAAGTGATGCTGTTTGATAGCATTTTACCCATAGTAGAACTTGAGAGTCAGTCCTCTCAGACCCTGCCACCACTTTATCAACTAAGTTTATGTAATATTCTAAATCCTTTATTGTCATTTCAACCGTGTTCACAACATCTTCACCAGGAGTGGATTCCATTTCAAGAAACCACTCTCTTTGTTCATCCATAAGAAGCAACTCCTCATCCATTAAAGTTTTATCATGAGGTTGCAGCAATTCAATCACATCTTCAGGCTCCACGTCTAATCCTAGTTCTCTTGCTATTTCTAGTATATCTGCAGTTATTTCATCCAGTGAAGTCTTGAACCCCTCAAAGTCATCCATGAGTGTTGGAATCAACTTCTTCCAAACCCCTGTTAATGTATTTTGGCCTCCTTCCATGAATCATGAATGTTCTAAATGGTATCTAGAATGGTAAATCATTTCCAGAAGGTTTTCAATGTACTTTGCCCAGATCCATCAGAGGAATCACTATCTATGGCAGCTATAGCCTTACAAAATGTGTTTCTCAAATAACAAGACTTGAACATCAAAATTAGCCCTTGATCCATGGACTGTAGAGTGGATGTTGTGTTAGCATGAAAACAAGATTCATCCCTTGTACATCTCCGTCAGAGCTGTTGTGTCACCAGGTGCACTGTCAATGAGCAGTAATATTTTGAAATGAATCTTCTTTTCTGAGCAGTAGGTCTCAACAGTAGGCTTAATATATTCAGTAAACCATGCTGTAAACAGACATGCTGTCATCCATGCTTTGTTGTTCTATTTATAGAGCACAGTCAGAGTAGTTTTAGCATAATTCTTAGGAGTCCCAGGATTTTCAGAATGGTAAATAAGTACTGGCTTTAACTTAAAGTCACCAGCTGCATTAGCCCCTAACAAGAGAGTCAGCCTGTCTTTTGAAGCTTTGAAGCCAGGCAGTGACTTCTCTGCTCTAGCTATGAAAGCCCTAGATGCATCTTCTTCCAATAGAAAGCTGTTCTGTCTACACTGCAAATCTGTTTAGTGCAGCCCCCCTCATCAATGATCTCAGCTGAATCTTCTGGATCACTGGCTGCAGCTTCTGCACCAGCACTTGCTGCTTTGCCTTGTACTTATGTTATGAACACAGCTTTTTTCTTTATACCTTGTGAACCAACTGCCACTAGCTTCAGACTTTTCTTCTGCAGCTTTCTCACCTCTCAGCCTTCACAGAATTGAAGAGAGTTGGGGCCTTGCTCTCTGTTAGGCTTTGCTTAAAGGAATATTGTGACGGGCTTAATCTGTCCAGACCCCCTTAACTTTCTCCATGTCAGCGATAAGTCTGTTCCACGTTCTTATCATTCCTGTGTTCACTGGAGTAGCACTTTTATTTTCCTTCAAGAACTTTTCCTTTGCATTCACAGCTTAGCTCACTGTTTGGCACGAAAGGCCTCACTTTCGGCCTGTCTCAGCTTTTGACACTCCTTCCTCACTAAGTTTCATCATTTCTAGCTTTTGATTTAAAGTGAGAGACGTGCAACTCTTCCTTTCACTTGAACACTTAGGAGCCATTGTAGGATTATTAATTGGCCTAATTTTAATACTGTTGTGTCTCAGGAAACAGGGAGGCCCAATGAGAGGAAGAGAGATGGGAGAATGGCTGGTCAGTGGGGCAGTCAGACCACGCACATTTATTATTAAGTTTGCCATCTTATATGGGTGTGGTTTGTAGTGCCCCAAAACAATTACAATAGTAACATTGAAAATCTCTGAACACTGATCACCATATCAGAAATAATAATAAAAATGTTTTAAATATTGTCACATTTACCAAAATGTGACACAGAGACACCAAGTGAGTGCATGCTGTAGGAAAAATGGCTCTTATAGACTTGTTCTATGTGGGGTTACCATAAATCTTCAATTTGTAAAAAACACAGTCTCTACAAGGCACAATAAAGTGAAACACAATAAAATGAGGTATGCCTGTATATCCTCTTGGTTCTGTTTCTCTGGAGAATGCTGACTCATACAGCCAAACACAAAAGGACAAATATTGTATGATTCCACTTATATGAGGTACCTAGAAAAGGCAAATTCATAGAGACAGAAAGTAAATGAAAGGTTGCCAGGGTCTCAGGGAGAGGAAAATGGACAGTTATTATTTAATGGGTAAGGAGTTCCTGGGGCGGTGGTGATTAAAAAGGTTCTGAAATGGATATGGTGATGGTTGTACCACATTGTGAATGACACTGAATTGTACACTTAAAAATTGTTTAAATGGTAAGTGTTCTGTTATGTATATTTTACCAAGGTAAAAAAAGTAAAAAAAAAAAAAAAAAAGTAAAAACTTTGTAAGTGTTCATAAGGGCATTCTGAGCAAAGGCTTGAGGGGCAGGAAAGACTGAGGACATATTCTTGCAGAAACTGTCAAATCTCAGAAAGACTCCCACGTACCTTATGTAAAATTTTGGCAACACAAGGCTAACCGGGTGATGGAACAGGTCTGAAACTCAGGGTGTCAGGCAGAAGAGCCTGGGGTCAGTGTGATCAGTTAAGTATTGCAAGTCATGTGGTTTCCAGGGTGCAGCGTCCTTAGGCATGGGCCAGGTAATTCAGAGAGGGGCACTTCAATGGGCAGAGCACTGTGCTGGGAAATCTACTTGTTAGTCCAAAACAGAAGTCAAGAGGGCTGACTAGGATCCAGCTTAAAACTGGTCAGTGTTGTGCAGAACACTGAGTCATCATTTCTGTCAGGTAAACACAAAGAAGAATAGAAAGAAACAAAGAGCAGAACAAGCCCACAGACCAGGCTAATAGCTCATCTAGAAGGGGGGTTGGCAATGCTAAGTAAGTCTCACTCCTGGCTCTCTGGATGTGTCCACTGACTGACAGTGAAGTTTTCAGGCACAGCACTGCTCAGAAACCCAGGAGGTCTGACCAAACCTGTGGATATTGGCCACCAGGAAGCATGAGATAATTCAAAGCTGTTGGTTTGCCTCCCACGGATTTGTCGCCCCTTTTCCCCTGGGTGACAGAGCCACCAAAGATTACTCAAAGCCCATCTTTTCTGAGCAGTGAGAAGCCCCAAAAGGGGGTTAATCTCTCAGAACCCTCAAGATGGAGGCATTCCTTCCATTTGGGAAATTAACCACAAATTGGGGTTCTCTTCCCACATTTATTCTCCAGACTAGGAAGTTACAGGAACAGAACACAGGTGGTGTTTTTTCTAAGTACAGTTTAACAAGTTTAACAATAGAAGCTGGTAACATTCAGTAAGAAAGCAAGGTGACATTCTATAATGCAGTTTTCAAGAAGTTAAGTTGATCCACCAACAAAAGCTTGATCTTAGCAAACATTCTCTTCTTACAGCAATTTCCCGGTATGTTTACATATCAATCAGTAACCTGTCTGTCTTTGAGCCAGAAACCTTGCTGTGTTACAATTCTTTATCTTACAACAGAGACTATAGCCTGGGGAAACTTTCCTGTCCTTTGCAAGGTCAATATTTTTTTTTTCCTTTATTGTCTTTTTTACTGACCGGCAACGGGATCGCAACCCTCGGTGTTGCGCCCGCACCGCGCTCAGCCAGTGAGCGGGAACCGGTCTCCACATGGGATCCGAACCCTCGGCGGGAGCGCCGCCACACTCCCAAGCGGCGCACTCTCCAGTGCGCCACCGGGCCGGCCCTGCAAGGTCAATATTTGAAACTGCAAGGCTTTGGAAAACCAGGCCCCGTGAAGTATATTTGCTTTATGCATACTCCACACAAAGCACCCCAGAAGTTGGGCTCAGGCTGCTGATTCACTTCTGTCTGGATTACTTTGGAATCAGGGAAACTGCATGGAGCTAGGAAAGACCAAGGCAGAGGAAATAAAATGAGGCTGATAGGATCATAGGAAACACATAGGGAAAAAATAGAAGAAGAGGCTGTAGGAATGGGTAGGGCCAGGCTGTGAACTAATTTAATGCCAGGCTAAAGAATTTGAATTGAATTCCAGGAGTAACAGGAAGACAGAAAATTCTTGGATAAGAAAGGGATATAAAGAAAACATTTTCTTAAAAAGATTTATCTGGCATGTAGGGTGATTATACATGTAAGAGTAAATAGCTGGGAGATAATAATGGCCAGGACTAGGATGGTGATATGGAATGGAAGATTTAGATGTCTAAGTTAATTTTATTGGAGAGAGGGAAGCAGGCTGCAATTGTATTTTTCATGTTTCAATGTATATAGTCATTTAAAACAAAAATGTAAAATATATATTTTTTTATTATAAATATTATATTCATAATAGGACATTTGGAGAATCAGAAAAGTAGAGGGTAGACAATAAAATTGCTCTCCGTCCTTCCTGCACCCCAGGTGCTCATTATTGATATCGTGATGTACCTGGTTATTTAGATTGTTTGTTTACTTGTTTGTTTTACATAATTTTGATCATGTTATATATACAATTTTACATCAGTTTTTTATGTAGCATGGTCATATTATTTAATGAGAAGTTGTGTAGTACAGTAGTTAAAACTACAGAGTTCAGAACCAGGCTGCCCAAGTTCATATCCCAACATCTGCCATTTACTAGCTAGGTGACAACCTCTCCGTGCCTCAGTTTTCTTAGCTGTGAAATGGTGGTAATAATAGTAAAAATCTCATAGAGTTGGCGTGAGTGTTAAATGAGTTAACATATGGAAAGCCTTTAGCATCTGGCATATAGAATTATGTGTTGGGCATTTTACTAAGTTATTGTATACTTGTCTGATATTTTGAAGATTTTTGCTCAAAATGGAAAGTAGCAAAATTCATAAAGAATGGTGGTATTGTTAACATTTATAGAAAAGCAGGAAGAATGGTTTGGGAGATGGCAAGGAATGTAGGTTTAATTGTATCAAATTGAAGTTATGCAAAAAGAACAGGTGGAAATATCTAGGAGGACTTGGAGGTAAAATACAGAAGTTCAAAAGAGAAGTGATAACCAGATATATGGATTTAGGGGCCATCTATCTGGAGGTGACAGTTAATATCATAAGGCAAAATGAGATCAGCGAAGAAAAAAAAAGTATTGAGTTCACAAGTTTGGAGAACACCACATTTAAAGAATGAAAGAAGGAAGTAGAACTAGGAAAGGCAGAAGAAAAAGTAAAAACATCAGAGAGGAAATAAGAAAGATAGGAGAAATAAGGGATGTAAGATGGGCTTGGTGATGAAAGCCAAATTTCCCTTGATGTGGCTGAGCCTCAGCATGGTGCAGTGTAACCAGAGAGACAACCTCCTGGAGCCCTAGATGAGCAGGACAGATTCTGGAAAGCGAGCTTAGAACCCAGATCTGCCCAGTCTACTTCTTCCATCTCTCCTCTTCATAGTCACCTACGTCTCTTATTCTCCTCCTCCTTGGCTTTGCCCCCTGGAGCTTTGCCTTATGTTGACTAGGGTTTTCCCCCACAATAGGAGAACTTCGTGACCTCATCCCTCAGAGCCTCATTGGCTACATACAGAATGGAGGTGGGCCAGGATAAAGGCTACTGTCCTGCTGCATGATCCTATTTTGCATGTCAGCAAATGATCATGACTCTTCTTCAGGAATTGTCATTCCCTTGGTAACAATCCTGATCTTCCAGTTTTACAGACACCTCAGGACAACTAGGGTAAAGGTTTGTGTACTAAGCAGGGCAAAAAGAAAGCATGGTAATTTTAACAATAGTACTGTTGGGATGCAGAAAGCTATATTTCAAAATATGGTGCTTTGGCACATGGAATGCTTTGAAAATTAAAAAGCCCCAGAAAGAAGCCTCAGAACCAACGCCCTCTAACCTCTCACTCCAAGTACAGGGAGGGACGTTCTCTGGAATGTTCCTATCTAAAAAACCTTTTTTCCTGTAGGGACTGGAGAGGCTGGGTGGGCACAACACCTGGACAGACTTTTTCACAACATAATATCTGCCACACAGACTCCTTCAAATTCCATTCAATTATTTATTTGCTGCCCCACAAAGAATTGTCTACATTCCCCATCTCCCCTCTTTCTTATGAATGGTATATAAGTTCTTGTACTCCATTGGACTACTGTGCAATTACTATGTTGTGATTCCCCCATGCATTATCCCCTCCTAGCACATTAAAATAATCAAATATGTTATTCCTCTTTTTCCTATTAATCTGTGTTTATCAGTTGATTTCAGTGAACCTTCAATGGTTTGAATGGGAAGTTCTCCCTTGCTCTCTATAGTATCCTGTTGCTTAATTTAATTAATTAATTAATTAATTTTTAGTGGTTGACTGTAGGGGGATCTGAACCCTTGACCTTGCTATTATAACACTGTGCTCTAACCAACTAAGCAAACCAGCCTGACCCCTGTTCCTTATTTTTAAAAAGTAAAAGACGGATGTAAAATCAGAGGTATAAAAAAGTCTCAGAAAGTGCAAGAGTAGAGCACAGGTACAGAGTGAAGCTTGGAAAAGAGGAATGACTTGTTTTTTGTTTTCTTTTTTTTTTTTTTTGTAATAGACTTTATTCTTATTGCAGTTTTAGGCTTACAGAGAGATTGAGCAGAAAATAGATAGTTCCCGTACACCACCACCACCTTCTCCCCACCAAGCACACATACACAAGTTCTCCTGTTATAACCATGTTACATTAGTGTGGTACAAGGGTACTTCAAAAAGTCTATGGAAAAATAGATTTAAAGGATAATACAATCTTTCAGTGAACGTTTTTGGAGTACCCTTGTACATTTATTACAATTATGAACCAATATTGACATAGATTATTAACTTGATTTTACATTAGGTCTCCCTATTTGTGTTGTACAGTACTATGAAATGTCCTATAAAGGTAAGTGCAGTTTAAATCCAATGTTTTTTGGCTGATTTTCTGTCTAGATGATCTATTCAGTGATGAGAATGGGATGTTGAAGTCCCCAGCTATTACTGTATTGGAGTCTGTCTTTCCCTGTAGTTTTAATAATATTTGCTTTATATATCTGGGTGCTATAATGTTGGATGCATATATATTTACAAGTGTTGTATCTTCTTGCTGAATTGATCCCTTACCATTGTATTATGATCTTCTTTATTTCCTGTGTCCCTGTATTGATGTCTGTGCATCTGGTGGATAAATCACCTCTTTCAAACTTTACAGAGTGACTTTCATAGAAAGTTTTTCACCTGCAGTTGGATCCTAGTATGCTTATTAGGAAGGGTGTGGTGATTCTGCTTCCATATAGATGCAGTGGTATAGTCTCCAGGCAGCTGCAGCAGTGCTGGGTTCCAGGTGCAGGTGCTCAGAGTGGCTATGCAGCTGGGATCCTAAGTTCAGGATGTCATGCACCTAGGTTGTGGGTTGTAGGCTCACTTTGTGTGGCACAGTTGGATGTAGATTGTCTACAATGTCAGGGTACAGTGTAATACCTGCTAGGCTTGGGGATGTCTGGCCATTGGGTGGGGTCAGTTCAATGGTGGCTTAGCCTCTGGGATTAAAGGGTTCAACTTGCTTTCAAGGTGAAGACATGCTTCAGCAGTAGTTCCAGTTCCAAGATGCTGCAGCACAGTAGCCACATGGGCCACAGAGGGCAGGCCACAGTGTTGTCTCCTTTTGTGGAAAGAACAACTGTGTGGACTTCAGGCAGCTACCTTAGCTGGGTTTAGTGACTGTGAGGACCGCAGGTGTCCAACATGTTGACGGGGGCTGCTGGGGTCCTCTTGCTTACCTTTTCCCTGCAAGGAGATGTCCCTCCTGGTTTCCAGCTGATCCTGGCTGGGGGATGAGGTGTTTCCTTCTGTCATCTGTGTGGCTATCCTGAGTTTCTGTGCTCGTTAGTGTTTCTGTTACTACTTTGATGTGCTCCCGGGTGCTCCTTTTGTTATTTTCATCCAAATATAATTGTTTGTTTATTGCTTTGTCTACCTTTGTGGGAGACACAAGCAAATAGAGTCTTCTAGTCAGCCATATGCTATGACTCTGAAATGACAATTTTTGAACAGATACAGAGAAGACTGAATATACGTAGAAATGTTGAAGTGGAAAGAAGAATAGTTGAAGGAATTCATGTGAGATTACTTTGGACAGTGATGTAGATAGACTCATAGTGGTAAAGTGCATGAATTCTGGAGATAGACAATCTGTTCATATCCCAGTTCAGCCACTTGTTAGCTGTGAGACCTTGAAAAATTTCCTTAATCCCTTCATATCTCGGTTTCTGCATCTGTAAAAAAAAAAAAAAGTGACAATAACATTAATAATATCTACCTCATAGGCTTGTTATGAGGATTAAATGCATTATTATACCTGTATGTCAACTATTCTTATTCTAGATAGTTATATCAAGGTATGACAGATAATCTTGGGAAAATCCAGTGACAGAGGCAGAAGAAAATCCATCTAGCAATTGTTGACAGCAATTCAGACAGCCAGATATCTGTGTATTTAAGTATTGCGTATATATTATGTGTATGTATATATATTTATATTATAATTATAATTATCAGCCTTGCAGCAATAAAAAATATAAGTTATCAGAGAACAGGGACTTTGGCCTTTTTTGTTCATGATCAACACAATAATTTTAAAAGTAAGTGACTCATTAAAAATATGTGAGCTTGTGGTGAAGTTTGTTCAGAATTGAGCCTTACTTCCACAAGATGCCAGAGAAGCTAGGGTGGAGTAGATGGAACAGGTATGGTAATAGAGGAAGGGCTGTGGTGGGTGGTGGGGTCTGTGCTAGAGAAGGCAGGAGGGGGGATGAAGGACTGGAGGAAGCAGAGGGTAGAAGTTCAGGCTGCAGAGATGGAAGCAACCTTCTCCCTGGAATGTTCGTGGGAGAGTTTAATGGGACTCAGGCCAGGGAAATACATTCCTATTTGGTCTATTCCAGTTTTGTGTCTCTTCTGTTGTTAATTTCTTGAAAGTTACATTCGTCTAGTTTAAAATGTAGACTAAACAGTTTATAATGGTCTCATTTGTTTAATCAATGATTTTTTCTATGATTTTTCTTATTATTTTTCTTTATTGATTTGTGGGGGTCTTTTTTCTTTTCTTTTCTTTTTCTTTTTGCATGGTATCATTTGTGTGTTTCTCAATTAATATTTCAGGGATGAGTTTCTTTTGGTTGTGGAGTTTTCTTATTAAAGGAACCCCATTTGAATGTATTTGTTCATTTATGCACTGCTGTTTCATTTGTTATTCATAAGTCATTTTACTTCCTTCCATCTGATATCTTCAAGATTTTATGTTTTTAGGTTTTTCTTTTCTAGTGCCTTGAGTTGAATTGAGTGTTTAATAATTTAACAAACAAAATAACTGTCTGGTTCCGGAAACTGGCCTTCCTTGGTGGTCTCCCCAGAGCCTTGAGGGTGAGGCAGGGAGAGGCAGAGGGAAGGCCAGACCTCTGCTAATTTATACCCCCGGGGGCCTGAATGTTAAAATGGCTCACAAGGTCACATCCTAAACTACAATTCTTTCCTTTCAAACCTCAATCACCTTGCAATTTCCTCCTTTTGTAACTATAAACATAGCTTTACTTTATTTTCTCAGCCAACTTGCTATAACCTCACCCAAATGCTGTGTCCAACACTCTACCCTGGGCTGCTTTGCAGTTTTCCCACCCATGTTTTGCAGGTGTAATACTTCATAGTGATAGAAAGTAGAGACTCTGGATTTATGTGATTCTGGGTTCACATCCCAGCTCCGCTCCCTCCTAGCCGAATGAACTTTGTCAGGTTATTTGGCCCAAGCTTCAGTCTCCCCACCTGTTAAGTGGGGATAATGATAGCCCCTGCCTCAGAGGGCAGTTGTGGGCACTAAAGGAGACGATGTCTGTCAAAAACATATGACAAAAGGAATATCAGCTAGTCTAGTCTGTTACACTTTTCAAAGGGCTTTTCCATACAGGTTTTAAAATGTCATCTACACACTATGGTTTAGCTATTATTCTCAGTTCATGATGAGGAAAACGAGACACAAAGATATTAAATGCTATATCTGTAGTTAACAACTAGTTAGTGACTAGAATTGGAGATTCTTCATTCCCAGCTGTGTGCTCTTTCTAAGGGTTACCCCCTTAAGTTAGCTCTTAGCAAAGACTTGGAAATGTTTTTTTGCTAACAGTGCACCCCTCCTCACATCCTCTAGTTATTTCTCAGGGCACTTTTCCTCCCACTAAAATCTTTACAGATAAGGCTTAACATCAGTGGCAATTGCACTATACCAGTGAATTCTGAAAAAATCAGAAAGACCTCAAGAAGTGAAGACTGAATCTCTAAAAGAAAACTTTAAGGCCAGGAACAGTGTTAAGCAAGGGTCTTTCTCAGTGAGCACACTTTTTATTATGTCTTGTGGTAGACAGGATAATGCCCCCCAAAGGTGTCCATGTCTGCTGCGGTTTGAATGTCCTTTCAAGCTCATGTTGGAACTTAACCTCCAATATGGTGATGGAAGGTGGGGCCCTTAAGAGGTGATTGGATCATGAGGACTGTGCCCTCATGAATGGATTGATCCATTCATGGAGTAATGGATTGACGGTTTAATAGGTTGTCATGGGCATGATTCTGATGACTTTATAAGGAGAGTGAGTGAGAAGGTTAGGTTTGTCTTGCTCCTGTGATTCTGGCCATGTGACATCCTGAGTTGCTGTAGAGAGTCATCATCAAAAAGGTCCTCACCAGATGTGCTCCCTGGACCTTGGATTTCACAGTCTCCAAAACTGTAAGAGATAAACCTCTTATGAATAACCCAGTTTCAGTTACTCCATTATAAGTGAGAGAAAATAGACTAATACAATGTTCTAATACCCAGAAGCTGCCATGTCACTTAACATGGAAAAAGGACTTTGCAGGTGTGATTAAATGTAGGGTGTTGAGATGAAGAGATTATCCTGGATCATCCAGGCAGACTCAATGCAATCACAAGGGTCCTTAGAGAAAGACGGAGGGTCAGAGTCAGAGGAGACGAGATAATGGAAGCAGAAGGGGGGGGAGAAAGAGAGAGAGAGAGAGATTGAGAGAGAGTTATTTGAATATGCTACATGCTGCCTTTGAAGATGGAGGCAGGGACTACAAGTAAAGAAATGCAAGCAACTTCGATGAGCTGGAAAAGGCAAGGAAATGTATTCTCCCACAGAGCTTTCAGAAGACATGCAACTCTGCTGAAAACTTGAATTTAGAATTTCTGACCTCCAAAACAATAAGATTATGAATCTATGTCATTTTTTAGCCACTAAATTTGTGGTAATTTGTTACAGCAGCAACAGGAAACAAATACACATCTCACACTCCATGTATGGTCAACCATTTCCAACATAGACCAAAGGGCCCAAGGGAACATGGTGCTGCAAGACTATTGCAAAATGAGCTATATGATCAGAATTAACTAAGAGTTCAAACTTGAAACCATTGACTTGGGAAACTAACTGTATAATCATTTTTAGGGGAGATATTATGGTCTAAGGAAGACACTGTTGATTCTGGGCCACTGCATGTTGCTGAAGGGGCGAGTGTGAGCTGAAAGCCAGGCCAAGCACCATCTGCCGAGTAGTGCACCCGGGTATGGAGTGGCATTTGCCTGAAGGGGCACCTTTTTCTAAATTGCCCAAAGGCACCAGATAGACGAGCAGCAGCCCTTGAAGCCTTATCCTGGTTCTGCCAAGGACCAATGGGGTGAACTCAGGTTTGTTAGCATTTATTATTTTGGATAGCAGCTACAATTAATTAGGTCATTAACCTCTTTAGCATTCCATTTCTTTGCTTAAAAGGGGCCTTCAGATGAGATGAGCTCACTCGTACTGAGTTTGCTCCAGACCCACGTGACTTCTTGCTGTTGCTGAAGCATACACCTCCTACCTCAGGACCTTGGCACTCACTATTTCCACACAGCTTTCTTCCTTCCTTCATTCAGATCTCTACTGGAACAGCATCTGTTCAGAAAGATCTTCTTTCATCGACCGTCCTATTTGGCAGCATCATCTTCGTGCTTTATTCCCTTACTCTGCTTAATTTTCTTTATATTTCTTTGCACTATTATTATAGTACTTATTTATTTATGGTTTGTCTCCCCTACTAGAATAAAAGCTCCATAAATGTCCCGACCCGTGGGATATTCAACGCAGACCCTGGAGGGGGGTGTGGGAATTGGATGGGACAAGAGACGAGAGAGATGGGAGACAAGACAGTATTCTGATCAAGTCTCGTTTATTGATTCTTAGGTTACATCTTATATAGGAAAAAGCAAGCATATTGTAAGGAGTTAGGAATGCAGGAATACGATAAGATCTTGAGAAGAAACAAAGTCAGAAAATCTCTGATGCAAAGAAGCCCCCAATCTTTACAAGAAAGCAGAAACTAGAAAGGAGATAAGAGGTCACTCCTGAGTAGACTTTCATAGCCAGGAGCACAGCGCCCCAGGCAAATACAAAAACATTGTTTCATTTGGAGCTGCACTCCCAGTGCCCAGTATCTGGGCACATAGTAGGTTCTCAATAAAAATCTGTTGAATGCATGAATTTTTTTTCCTGAACCTGCCTTCCACAATAGGATACTTAGGTGTTTCATGGTTTTTCATGTGTGATGTGAGAGTGACTAGTGTATTGCTGCAGGATTTATTCTGGCCCCTTCTTACCAGTGTCACCATCTCTTAGGATGTGGCCAGAGCATAATGAGCTGTATACAAAAATGAAACATTTTGTTTAAAATCAAATTGGTCAAGGTAAGATGTCTACACCCTGCCCTTTTCATCCTCACCTGTAACCCTACAAATTCTTTAGATTACAAATGCATCCTTACTAATCAAAAATTCTTACACTCACATTAATTATTTGAAAACTAATCTCTTAATTTTCATTCAGCATTTTGGAAAAATCCACTTTCATCCCTGTCCTCGGCCCCTCAGTGATTTTTCCATTGCTGGCCTTATTTCTGTCTCTCTGAACTCTTCGCCACAATCTCCTACCTTCTGGCCCAGGTCTGGACAGCTCCTCAGGTGAGGCAGGATGCAGAAGCTCCCCATCTTTCTCCTTTTTTAAAGAAGGTAATGTCTTCTAGTTCCTTTGGTTTGGGTACTTTCATTAAGCACATGCCTAAGTAGATAGACAAACCACCCCATTTCCTGATTCTCCTAACTGAACGTAGTTTCTTCTTGTACCCCAGAATAACTTCTAGCTCTGATTCTTAATTCTTCTGACTTTAAGAATCCCCATCTGGTGGGAGGTCAAGAGAGGAATTTATCCCAGCGAGACTCTCACTATATACATTTTTTCTGTCCTGTAAGCAGTGAATCTTTAATGATTACCATATGCACGGGCCCATGTGGTCTGAGCCTCCACTCAGCCTAAGATCACACCGAGCAGTGTGGCTTTTTCTGTGAGGTCAGCATTCTGCATAACATAGAATGGTGACAGATACCTTATTCAGAGTCACCGTTCTTTTCCCTAATGTTTTCAGTGCAGATTCTGAAACACTGGTCAGTCACTTGAAGACACTTAAAATACAGATTCAATTTGAAATATCGTGAGGGAATATTAGAAGTTTCCCTGTAAGTTCCTCTGTCAATGATGGGTGGATAAACTTGGAGAGAAATTTGAGTGTAACTTTCATCTCAGTAAAACAGTAGCATTCCTTCTGTTCAGCCACACTAAGGACTTTGTCCCTGAATGGCTGAAATCCACATTAGCTTGAATCACTGCGTGTGAAGCAGAAGTACAATTTTATTATCTGAACAAAGCAACTTGGCCTCATTGTGGGAAGTTCATTACTTTCAAATGGAAAATAATCAGCTTAGAAAAGGATGGGTGGGATTTTGTCTTCCTCTTTTTCCTGTAAATGAGAGGAAAAATGACTTTTGGCTGAAAGATGACTTGGCAAGAAGCTGGACTCTCCAAAGGAAACCCCCTGTGGAGAGCAGAAAGCCTACAGGGACACACTAAAGGGCACAAGTCTGCATCCATTTGTCACATGCTTTTAAAATTGGCAGTGGCCTCAGCTGCTTATATCACAAGAGGGTGTCCATTAGGCAAACATTCTCCAGCAAGTGTTCTCTGACCCATTAGTAGCGAGGTACAAATTTCCAGAAGCTCATCTGTTTCTTTCCTTTTTTTCCTGCTCTGCCCAATTCTAGATTAATGTCATGGGTGGGTGAAAACAGGCTGGGAGAGAAGAAAAGGAAAATTATAAGAATTTATAGCTTTTTAAAATAGTAATAAAGAAAGCAAAACTGGAAAACTGCTGGATCATATGTCCCAGTCTGTAAAGATAGAAGTAAATTACATGTAGATGCTCATTTGCCTAAGCAGCTTATTTTTCCATTTCCTTCTTACATTGTTTTTATCACTCTCTTTCTCCTTCATCCTTCTTTTTTCCCCTTCTCCTGTTCTTTTTTTTTTTTTTTTTTTTTTTTTCCCCTTTTTGTCTTTTTTCATGTCCGGCAATGGATCGCAACCCTCAGTGTCGCGCCCGTACCGGACCGGGACCGGCAACGGGGTCGCAACCCTCGGTGTTGCTCCCACACCTCGCTCAGCCAGTGAGCGGGAACCGGTCTGTATGTGGGATCCGAACCCTCGGTGGGAGTGCCACCACGCTCCCAAGTGGCGCACTGTAGCAGTGCGCCACTGGGCCGGCCCTCCCTTCTCTTGTTCTTCTCAACCTATCTCATTATTTTTCCTCCTCCAGCTCTTTCCTTCTCTATCTTTCCTATTTCTTGCTTTTCCCTCATTTTCTCCTTTATCCTCTCCTTCCTTCCTAATTTCTGTCCTTCATGGCAGGCAGTAGGAGAGTTCTGGATTTCATGTCCCACAACCCGAGATTGGAAAAAGGTATGAAGCCAGTTTGATTCGTGAGTCTTTTAAAATATTTACAGGGGCCTAAGCAAAAGCTTAGGATAAAATCTCTTTGATTGACTTTGTATTGTCCTCCTGCATAAGGAATTTTAGAATTGCACTGTTATAATACAGTATTTATTTAAAATATAATTTCAGAATTTTTGGTTTGTAAATATTTCAGTATTATTTCTATTTTCATTTTTTTTTTTACTAGTCAAGTGCAGTAGTGAGAAGGGGGAAAAGAGTAGAACAAGGACTTTGGTCTGTAACTGACTGTGAACAATCAATTCAATATTTTTAAATCAAGGCTAAGATGTGTGATAATTTCATACTTGTAGATAAACTTAGGCTATATTTTACCTGTTGTGATTTTTTCATTAGTTTCATTTTTTCTTTACTAGTCAAGTGCAGTAGTGAGAAGGGGGAGAAGAGTAGAACAAGGAGTTTGATCTGTAACTGACTGTGAACAATCAATTCAATATTTTTAAATCAAGGCTAAGATGTGTGATAATTTCATATTTGTAGATAAACTTAGGCTATATTTTACCTGTTGTGATTTTTTCATTAGTTTCATTTTTTCTCCTCTTCATCAGAAAATTAGTTTCATTTTTTAAAAAAAGTTTTTCAAAATAATTAGTATAATAGATTTTCATACCACTCTTTGTATTAGAAAACAATTCTTAATTATAATCACTAAGTTGGCTAATTGTTCAGGTTTTAAAAAAAATTATTTGATGTTGTCAAGTGGTTAAAAGAAGTTGACAGATGGCACGTTTTGTTCTACTCTTCTTTTGGAATATTTTATTAATTGTGTTGTTGCGTACTTTTACATGGATTCTAGGACAGCCCCCATTTTGCCTGCTGTAAAGACTGGTCCTGAGTTCAAAGTTTCCCCACCTTTGCACAGCACTCTCTGAGTAGCCCTTTGCCCATGTCTTGTTTACAACCCTCCGTATCACGGCCTGCATGGGAACCACCACTCTTCCCCATTCACTCAAGTAGCCTAGACTGGGGCCCCGTCAGTGTGGGATCCAGTGCGACCACCAAGGCTCTTGGTGAATCCTGGAGCCCATCAGCATTCTGTCGGTCCAGGTGAGGACTCCCAATTCTCTCTTGCACAATTGTCCTTTTGCCTGAAGTATAGTTTTGAGTACATTCCTTTTATTTCTAGGTATATCTCTAGCTGAAGAAAAGTATAAAAATAGAATAATAATATATGGTGCCATCTTCCAAAGAAAAGGCTTAAATAAGGCATTGTTTGAACTTGGCCAATGTTTACTCAATACAATGCTGACAATAAACCCTTGGAATCATGATTGGATTCACTTATCTTTGGATTGTCAGGGCATTGCATGTATCTGGCACATAACAGGCTCTTCAAAAACTTTAGATGAATAGAGAGAATGAAATAGATAGGTTTCAACAGCATTCTAGAAATTCAATAAGGTGAGAGAGAGGGAGAGAGGGAGAGAGAAAATAGGCCGAAACAGTGATATGTCAGCATCAAAATTAATTATTTACATTGATTAAAGATATTATTTACTGTATATGAACAAAATAATTAACTAAAGCCAAAAAAATCAGTATATGAACCTTCATTAAGGTATATTAAATAAATTGCAAGTTTACAGTTCAATAGCAGACAGTTTTTCCCTCAGACAGATTAAATAACATTATATAAAAAAGAACTCTGGCTTTTCTCCTTTTTTTAAAACAACTTAATTAAAGTATAAATGATGTAAAATGAACTACACATATTTCGAAGTCTATCATTTGATACGTTTTGACATTATGTATACTCTGTTGAAACCATCACTACAATCAAAATAATAAATATATTTCTCATCCTCAAAAGATTCGTCCTGTCCTCTTGTAATTCCTCCCTCCCATCCCTGTCCACTCGTTCCCCATTCCCAGGCAACCAGTGATCTGCTTTTTGTCACTATACATTAATTTGCATTTCCCAGTGTATTATATAAGTGTACCATACATTATGTGTACAGTATGTACTCTCTTTGTCTGGCTCCTTTTGTTATGGGCACCAAGTTCAGCTGTACCTTCTCCAGAAACAAAAGACTCAAAAGTCAAATGGTTATGCAAGGACTGGAAGCTTTATTCAGGACCAGCACCTGAGCAGACAAGACAGTCTGGCTAAAACTGTCTCAAGAGCCTCAGCAAGGTTTTTAAAGGGAAAAGTGTGGGAAACAAAGATTTTTAAAGGGAAGGTATGGAAAACAAAGCCCTGTCAGGGGGCTGTTTGTGCAATCTTGCAGACTCTGGGCCATCCATTATTTCATGATCAGTCTGGTAACTCTTTAACTTATCCTTGGAATGCAGATATAAGCTGGTTCCCACAAGTTAGATGTCATCTTATTCCCAGATATCTGTGACTTCAAAGGAAGAATGAATGGTTAGTTCTGCAAGTTACTGAGTTGCTTTTGTTATCTTGCTTTTCTTAAGCACAAAGTTCCACAGTACTTCTCATGAGCTGTGCTGTGAGCCAAAGTTACAGAAAGACTTCTTTATGGCTAGCATTCTGCTTAAAGCTATATTCTACAAAATGGCTCTTCTAAGGCTAATTATCTCTACAACTATTTGCTATGGGGGGGTCTTACACTTTCATTCAGTATAATGTAATTACGTCACTGTGTATCAATAATCCATCCCTTTTAAATGCCTGATTAGTGTTTCATTTAATAGATACACCGGACTTTGTTTATCCACTCACCTGTTTGGACATTTGGGTTATTTCCAGTTTGGGGCTATTACAAATAAAGCAGCAGTAAACATTCTGGTATGATACTTTCCAAAGTGGACATGTAGTGGTATCAAATTGTGATTTTAATTTGCATTTTACCAGTGACTAGTGATGTTGAATGTTCTTTCACGTGCTTGTTTGCCATCTGTATATCTTTGGTGAAGTGTCGATTCAACTCTTCTGCCCACGTTTAAAATTGGATCGTTTATTTTATTGTTAAGTTTTAAGAATTCCTTATGTATTCTGGATACAAAACCTTTATCAGATAAGTGATTTGCAAATATTCTTTCCCAGTTGTGGTTTGTGTTTTCATTATCATAACAATGTCTTTCAAAGAGCTTAAGTTTTTAATTTTGATGAAGTCCAGTTTGTCATTATTTTCTTTCATGAATCTCATCCAAGAAATCTTTGCCCAACCTGAGGTCACAAAGATTTTCTCCTAGAAGCTTTCTTTTGGACATTTTCTAGTTTTATATCATGATCCATTTTCCCCCACCTGCCCCAGGCAAGAATATTTTTAATTTTTTTTTAATTTTTTAATTTTTAATTTTTTAATTTATTTTTCTTTTTTATTTTTAAATTTTATTTTGTCAATATACAATGAGGTTGATTATTGTGGCCCATTACCGAAACCCCCCTCCCTCCTCCCTCTACCCCCTCCCAGCCAACAGTGTCCTTTCTGTTTGCTTGTTGTATCAACTTCAAGGTATTGTAGTTGTTAAGTCTTCTCCCCCCCCCCCCCCCGGTTTTTTTGTGTGGGGGGGGGATTTTTTTTTTTTTTTTTT
>NW_007734414.1:93235-93616 GCF_000696425.1 Galeopterus variegatus
CTCCCCCCCCCCCCCCCCCCCCGGATTTTGTGTGTGTGTGTGTGAATTTATTTATTTATTTTTAGCTCCCACAAATAAGTGAGAACATGTGATATTTCTTTTTCTGTGCCTGACTTGTTTCATTTAATGTAATTCTCTCTAGGTCAATCCTTGTTGTTGCAAATGGCAGCATTTCATTCATTTTTATAGCAGAGTAGTATTCTATTGTGTAGATATACTACATTTTCCATAACCACTCGTCTGATTATGGACATTTGGGCTGTTTCCAACTCTTGGCTATTGTAAAGAGTGCTGCAATGAACATTGGGTAAAACATATATCTTCGACTTGATGATTTCCATTCCTCTGGGTATAATCCCAGCAGTGGGATAGCTGGGTCAT
>NW_007734415.1:0-401 GCF_000696425.1 Galeopterus variegatus
GAAATGAAGCCCTCGCCCTATATGCAGAAGTGTCCACTCAAAAACAAGTGAGTTTTAGATGACTCAGGACCAAGAAACAATAAGAACAACAGGTCTTCCCAACATTAGTTGAGTTTCTCAGAGCCTCAATATAGTCATGAGTTTAAGCAAAAGTCTCTCACAGAGAACCATCAGATGTGTCTCTATTATCTGTGGCATGAACGGCTGATTTAATCACCTATGCTAGTGAAGTTTTTTCACTCAGCTTCACAGATGAAGTACATGTTTTATGGTGGAACAGAAATTTTCTTTCTCTTACTTCTTTTTGTCAATGGTATTGTTTCAAAATTAATTGCTTAGTAAATCTGTTTATTCCTAGCTTTGTACTCCCACAGGCAATGTGTTGTGAATATTTAAGGAAT
>NW_007734415.1:1401-16049 GCF_000696425.1 Galeopterus variegatus
AAAAAAAATTAAGACAATAATTGCCCTCCCCCAGAAAAAAAAAAAAAAAAAACAGAAAACTTGTGACACCCAATCCTACCCTAGCCTGCAAAAGCTGATTGAGAAGCCTGGATTCCTCCTTTGCCATGTTGTAGGATACACCTCAACCCCACTGCATGAGTGATGTATAGCAAGGTCCAGTAGGGATCCAGGACTTTCATCCTCATCAGGTGATGATGAGATGGTCCTCCCTCTACTTGCTGGGGACATCAGAGGAGACCTAGTGAAGAATTAAGAATTTCACCACCACCTAGTGGTATGGAGACCAGCCCCCCATGTCAGTGGAGGCCACAAGGAGAACAGAAACAAGGCACTGTTGCCCTCCTAGGCAAGCAGGTATTCACAGAAGCCTAGAGAGGAACTCACATTCCCATCCTAGCAATAATGAAGAGTCCTTCTCCCCTGGTGTCAATGAAGGTTGAGTGGGGAACCTGAACTTCTACCCCAACTGGCAGTAACTAGGCAGTGCCTACAGCCTTCTCCTGCTGGAGCAGTTCTAGTGTATGCCAGTTAAAACAGAACTTTTAAATTATTATGAGCATATTCATTATTACAAATCATAATTTTTCTTTATACCCTTTACCCAAGCTATCATTCTCCAACACTCCTCACCCCACACCCCCATCTCTAGTATACTTAGGTTTTTTCTGTACTAAAATTCAACATATTATTGTGGTTTGTCCTTTCTATCTTTCTACTTTCTTTCTTTCTTTCTTACTACCTATCTTTCTTTCTTTCCTTCCTTCTCTCTTAGCACCCAGTTAAGAGTGAGGACATGTGGCATTCCTCTTTCTGTTGCTGGTTTATTTCACTTAACATAATTTTCTCCAGGCTCAACTATGTTGCTGAAGATGGCAGAATTTCATTCTTTTTTTATGGCTGAGTAGTATTCCATTGTGCATATATACCATTTTCCTTATCCAGTCTTCCATCAATGGACATTTAGGTTGGTTCCATGTTTGGGCTATTGTAAATAGAACTGCGATGAACACAGGAGTGAAGGTATCCCTTCAACATGATGATTTCCATTTCTTTGGACACCATGCAAATAGAAACAAAAAATGAGCATGAGTAGCTATTCTTATATTGGATAAAATAGACTTTAAACCAAAGACCATAAAAAGAGACAAAGGAGGCCACTATATAATGATAAAGGAATCTATCCTGTTATAAGATATAACAATCATAAATATGTATGCACCCAACACTGGAGCACTTAGATATGTAAACAAACACTCTTAGACCTAAAGAAAGAGATAGACTCTATACATTAATAGTGGATGTCCTGAACTCCCCTCTGTCAGCATTGGACAGATCTTCCAGCCAAAAAAATCAACAAAGAAAGACAGGGTTTAAACTACACCTTAGACCAACTGAACCTGACAGACATCTACAGAACATTTCATCCAACAACTACAGAATATACATTCTTATCAGCACATGGAATATTCTCCAGGATAGACTACATGTCAAGTCACAAATCAAGTCTCAGCAAATTTTAAAAATCATAATCATTCCAAGTATCTTTTCAGACCACAGTGGATTAAAACTAGAAATCAACAACAAGCAAAACTCTGGAAACTATATGAATGCATGGAAACTGAACAAAAGGCTCCTGAAAAACTTATGGATCCAAGAAGAAATTAGACAGGAAATCAAAAACTTTCTTGAAACTAATGAAAATAAAGATACATCATACTAAAACTTTTGGGATACTGCAAAAGCAATACTAAGAGGGAAGTTTATTGCAATAAATGTTTCCATTGAAAGAGAAAAACTACAAATAAACAACATAACACAACACCTCAAAGAACTAGAAAAACAACAACAATACAATCCTAAAAGTAGTAGATGGAAAGAAATAATTAAGATCAGAGCAGAACTAAATAAAATAGAGACCCAAAAAACAATATAAAAGATCAATGAAATAAAAAGTTGGTTTATTGAGAAGATAAATAAAATATACAAATCATTAGCTTCGTTAACAAAAGAAAGAAGACAGAAGACCCGAATAACAAAATCAGAAATGAAAAGGGAGACATTACAACTGATACTTCAGAAATATGAAGCATCATTAAAACTGATTATAAACCACTGTATGCCAACAAATATGAAAACCTGGAGGAAACAGATAGATTTCTGGACACATATAAATGACCAAGACTGAACCAAGAAGCAATAGAAAACCTGAACAGATCAATAACAAGCAATGAGATTGAAGCAGTAATCAGTAGTCTCCCAAAAAAGAAAAGCCCAGGACCAGATGGCTTTATAGCTGAATTTTATCAAACCTTTAAAGAAAAATTAATACCAATTCTCTTCAAGCTATTCTAAAAAATTCAAACAGAAGCCATTCTCCCAAACTCATTCTATGAGGCCAGCATCACCCTGATACCAAAATCAAACAAAGATACAACAATAAAAGAAAACTACAGGCCAATATCCTTGATGAACATAGATGCAAAAATCCTCAACAAAATATTAGCAATCAGAATACAGCAACACATCAAAAAAATTATACACTATGATCAATGGGATTCATCCCAGGGATGCAAGGATGGTTACACACACACACACACACACACACACACACACACACATGAGTCAATAAATGTGATACACCACATCAACAAAATCAAGGACAAAAGCCATATGATTATCTCAATAGAGGCAGAAAAATCATTTGACAAAATTCAATATCACTTCATGATAAAGACTGTCAAATTAGGTATAGAAGGAAATTATCTCAACACAATAAAAGTCATGTATGACAAATCAATTGCCAATATCATCCTGAATGTGGAAAAGCTGGAAGCTTTCCCCTTAAGAATGGGAACAGGCCAAGTATGCTGACTCTCTCTACTCCTATTAAACATAGTATGGGTAGTAATAGCCAGAACAATTAGATAAGAAAAAGAAATAAAAGACTTCCTGATGGGAAAGGATGAAATCAAACTGTCCCTGTTTGCAGATGACATGATCTTATATATAGAAAAACTCTACCAAAAAAATCTTAGGGCTGATTAATAATTTCAGTGATGTTGCAGGATATAAAATCCACACCCAAAAATCAGTAGTGTTTTTATACTTCAGGAATGAACTAGCAGAAAAAGAAATCAAGAATGCAAGCTCATTTAAAATAGTTGCCAAAAAAATTAAATAGCTAGGAATCAATTTAACCAAGGAGATAAAAGATCTCTACAATGAGAACTGTAAAACACTACTGAAAGAAATTAAAGAGGACACAAGAAAGTGGAAAGACATACCATGCTCTTAGATTGGAAGAATTAACATCATGAAAATGTCCATTCTACCCAAAACAATCTGCAAATTCAATGCAATCCCCATCAAAATACCAATGACATTCTTCATAGAAATAGAAAAAGCAATCCTAACTAAATCCTAATTAAAAGCTTTTAATCCTAAAAGCAATCATATGGAACAAGAAAAGACCCAGAATAACCAAATCAATCCTGAGCAAAAAAAATAAAGCCAGAAGCATAACACTACCTGACTTCAAATTATGTTATAAAGCTATTGTAACCAAAACAGCATGGTACTGACATAAAAACGGACACTCTGATCAATAGAACAGAATAGAAAACTCAGGAATCAACTCATCTACTTACAGTCAACTGATCTTTAACAAAGGCAATAAGAACATACATTGGGGAAAAGACTGCCTCTTCAATAAATGGTGCTCGGAAAATTGGACATACATAGGCAGAAGAAGGAAACTGGACCCGTACCTCTCACCATATACAAAATCAACTCAAAATGGATTAAAGACTTTAAAAAAAGACCCTAAATGATAATGTTACTAAAAGAAAACATAGGGGAAACACTCCAAGAAGTAGGGTTGGGCAAAAACTTTGTGAATAAGACCCCAAAAGCACAAGCAACAAAAGAAAAAATAAACAAATGGGATTATATCAAACTGAAAAGCTTCTAAACAGCAAAGGAGATGCTCAGCAGAGCAAAAAGACAACCTACAGAATGGGAGAAAGTATTTGCGAACTATACTTCCAGCAAGGGATTAATATCCAGAATATATAAGGAACTAAAGCAACTATATGTAAAATAATAATAATAATAACAACAACAACAACAATAACCCAATTTAAAATGGGCAAAGGAGATAAATAGACATTTTTCAATAGGAAGACATACAAATGGCCAACAGATACATGAAAAAATGCTCAGCATCACTAATCATCAGGGAAATGCAAATCAAAACCACACAGAGGGCCGGCCCAGTGGCGCACTGGAGAGTGCGCTGCTAGGGAGCACGGCGGCGCTCCCGCTGAGGGTTCGGATCCCATGTGGAGACCGGTTCCCGCTCACTGGCTGAGCGCGGTGCGGCCGCAACACTGAGAGTTGTGATCCCGTTACTGGTCAGTAAAAAAGACAAAAAAGAAAAAAAAAAAAAACCACACAGATATATCATCTCACCCCAGTTAGACTGGCCATTATTAAAGAGACCAAGAATAACAAATGCTGGTATAGATGCAGGGAAAGGGGAACTTTTCTACACCATTGGTGGGACTGTAAATTAGCACAGCCATTATGGAAAACAGTATGGAGGTTGCTCAAACAACTACAGATAGAACTACCATATGATCTGGCAAAAGAGAATATTTAAATAACATCAAGAGTGTCATAATATAATAACCAAAATGCCCAGGTTTCAGTAGAAAATCACTTGTTGTACCAAAAACCAAGACAATCTCTACTTGAACAAGAAAAGTCCATTAATAAATGACAACACCAAGGTAAAAGAGATGTTAGAATTATCTGAAAGGATATTAAAACATCCCTCATAAAAATGCTTCAACAATGAGCACACTTGAAACAAATGAAAATAATAGACAGCCTCACCAAAGAAATAGAAGACACAAAGAGGAACTAAGTAAAACTTTTAGTATTGTAAAATATATTAACTGAAATAATAAAAACAAAACCTCAATGAATGGGCTCAACAGAATAATGGAGGGAATAGGGAAAAAGTTAGTGAACTTGAACTTGAAGGTAGAGCAAATGAAATTATCCAGTCTGAGAAACAGAAAGAAAATATATTGGAAAAAAAAGAACAGAACCTCAAGGACTTATGGGAATAAAGCAATGATCTAACATTTGTGTCATCACTGTTCTGGAAGGAGAGGAGAAAGAGGGCATAGGGCAGGGCTCAAAAGGTATTCAAAAACATAACAAGCAAAAAGCTCTCGAATTTGCAAAAAGACATACACCTTCAGAGTCAACTGGCTGAGAAAGCCCCAGAGAGAATTAACCGAAAGACATCCATGCCAAGACACAACATAGTCAACTCTATGAGAACTAAAGTCAAAGAAAAAGTCTTGAAAGTAGTGAGGGAGAAAGGACACCTTACCTATCAGTGTAAAACACTGGAAAATACCTAAGAATAAATTTAACCAAGGAGGTAAAAGAATTCTAAAATGAAAAATATAAAATACTGATTAAAAAAATTAAATAAGACAAAAAAATGAAAGAATCAATATTGTCAAAATGACCATACTACCCAAAGCAACCTACAGATTCAATGAAATCCCCATCAAACTATGAAAGACATACTACACAGAAATAAAAACAAAAATCTAAAAATTTGTAAAATAAAACAAAAGACCCTGAATAGCCAAAGCAATCCTGAACAAAAAGAATAAAGTGGGGGGGTATCACACTCCCCAATTTTAAAATATACTGCAAAGTTATAGTAATCAAAACAACATGAACAGACACAATGCCATTCTCAGCAACATGTATAAACTTAGAGAAACCATGTTAAGTGAAATAAGCCAGGCACAGAAAGAGAAATACCATATGTCCTCACTCATAAGTAGAAGCTAAAAAATAAACATACAAATAAGAAAGAATGAGAAGGAAGGGAAGAGAAGGGAAGGGAAGGGAAGGGGAAAAGGGAAGGAAGGAAGGAAGGAAGGAAGGAAGGAAGGAAGGAAGGAAGGAAGGAAGGAAGAAGAATGACAATAATACATTGAACTTTCAAAAGTAGAACTGAGGTTACCAAAGGTGGGAAAGGGGGTGGAGGGGAAGGGAAATGGGGCTGGGGAAACTGAAAGTTCATATACAGAAGAATGAAATTAGACCCCTGTCTCTCACCAAATACCTAAATGAATTGGTGATGAATTAAAGACTTAAATGTTAGACCCAAAACTATAAAACTGCTGGAAGAAAACACAGGGAAACACTTCAGGACATATGCCTGGACAAAGATTTAAAAATAAGACCTCAAATGCACAGGCAACAAAAGCAAAAATAAACATATAAGATTATATCAAACTGAAAAGCTTTTGCACAGCAATGGAAACAATCCACAGAGCAAAAACACAACCTGTAGAAGGGAGAAAATATTTGCAAACTACACATTGGAGAAAAGATTAATATCCAGCATACACAAAGAACTTAAACATCTCAATAGAAAAAACAAAATATCTTGCTAAAAAATGGGCAAATGAGATGCTCACATCAGGTATTGATATTCAACTCTGTACCCCACAGATATGTACAATCAACTATTTTTAATTAAAAAAAATTAAAAATTAAATTAAAAAAATTTTTTAAAGAAATGGACAAATGAGCTGAATAGACATTTCTAAAAAGAAGACATACAGATGTCCAAAAGATATATGAAAAAAATGCTCACCGTCACTAATCATCAGAGAAATACAAATCAAAACTATAATGAGATATTATCTCACTCCAGTTAGAATGGCTATTATCAAAAAGACAGAAAATAACTAATGCTGGTGAGGGTGTGGAGAAAGGGGAACTGCCATACATTGTTGGTGGGCATGTAAATTAGTATAGCCACTATGGAAAACAGTATAGAGGTCTCTCAAAAAACTACAGATAGAACTACCATACAACCCAGCAATCACACTACTGGGTATCCAAGGAAAAAAAATCAACAAGTTGAGGAGATACCTTCACTCCAATGTTTATTGTGGCTCTATACACAATAGCCATGATTTGAAAGCAATCTAAATGTCCATCAACAGATAACAGGATAAAGAAAATGAGGTCTATATACACAATAGAATACTACTCTCCATAAAACAATCAAATTCCGCCATTTGCAGCAACATGGATGAGCTTTGAGAAAATTATGTTAAGTGAAATAAGCTGGGCACAAAAAAAGAAATACCACATATTCTCACTCACATGTGGAAGATGAAAAAGTTGATCTCATAGATGTAGAGAGTAGAATAATGGTTACTAGAGACTGGTAAGGGAAGGAGGTAGGGAAAGATGGAGAGAGAATGGTTAATGGATACAAAATTATAGTGAGATAGTAAGAATAAGATCTAGTGTTGTAGAGTAATTTAGGGATAATATAGTCAATGGCAAATTACTGTATAACTTCAAGTAGCTAGTTGAGAGGATGTTGAAAGTTCCCAACACAAAGAAGTGACAAATGTTTGAGGTAATAGATATACTAAATATCCTGATATGATCATTGCATACTATATAAATGTACCCAAATATCACATTCTTCTCTTTAAGTATATATAATTATCACAGGCCAATTTATTTCAAAAATAAATTTAAAAGAAAAATGGGCAGAGAAGATATACAGACAGCAAGTATGCATATTAAAAGATGTTCCACATCATATGTCATTTAGGAACTGCTAATTAAAACAAGGACATACCACTACACACCTATTAGAATGGCCAAAATCCAAAGCACTGACAACACCAAATCCCGGAAGGATTTGAAGCAACACAAACTGTCATTCATTGCTGGTGGGAATGCAAAATGGTACAGCCACTTTGGAAGATGGTTTGCTAGTTTCTTACTAGATGGAAATATGCATCTACACAAAGGAATGAAGAACACCAAAACTGACAACAGTACTCAACAGGTGATCTGGGAGTTCCATGTTGCCCCTTTTCAGGGTATCTGCAAGGTCAAATTATTTTCATAATAATGCGAAGATGTTACTGCCTTTTTGCTCTCAGTCTCTCACAAGTGTACAATGGAATTTTCCAGTGTGATATGGCAACAGATTGATTCCAGAGGCACATATGAGAATCTAGCTTTCTTCTATGAAGCTAGACATTCAACATATTTGCTAAAAATGTGAAAAAGTGCCACTTGCCTCACAAAATTTTTGTTTTGAAAAACAGTTATTTTCATAAAGACATATTATTTATGTTAAAACATGCTTAAGATGGCAACCCTTAGGTTATATGTATTTCATCACAATTAAAAAAAAATATGGTGGGGACAGGATGGTCAATGGATCCAAAATTGTATCAAAATAGGAAGAATAAGCTCTAGTGTTCTACAGCAATGTAGGGAGACTATATTCAACAGCAAATTACTGTATAGCTTAAAGTAGCTAGTTGAGAGGGTGATAAATGTTTTAGGCAATGGATATGCTGAATACCGTGACAAGATCATTGCACACTGTATAAATGTACCCAAATATCACATTGTACTCCATCAGTATACACAATTATCATGTGTCAGTTAAGAAAACATAAATTAAAAAGAAAAAACTTTAGAGTCAGAAGTAGATTAGAGAGTACCAGAAAGAAGGATGAAGAAGTAATGAGAAGTTATTGCTTAATGGGTTCAGGGTCTATGCTTAGCAGATTGAGGTAGTGGTTACATAGCATTGTGAATGTGATTCTGGGCAACTGTATGTTTAAAAATGCTTAAAATGGCAATTCTTATATTATATACATTTTACCACAAAAAAAAAAAAGGAAAAAAAATACGAGAAGGAAGATGAAATCAAGATTGACAAAGTGTTGATAAATTTTGAAGCTGGGTGATGGGTTCATGGGAGATTATTAAACTTTTTTTTTTAGCTTTATTGATATATAATTGATATACAAAAACCTGAACACATTTAATGGACACATCTTGATGAGTGTGGACATATACACATACCCATGATGCCATCACAACAATCATGATACTGAACTTATCCATCACCTCCAAAAATTTCCCTGTATTCTTCTGTGGGTTTTTGTTTCGTTTTGTTTTGGTCCGGTTTGGTTTTGGTTTTGGTAAGAACAGAACATGAGATCTATCCTCTGAACATATTTTAAAGTGCACAATTACAGTGGTCTGGAACTGAACCCACCATATTTCCAAGGTATGTCTGTAACAATCACTTTTTTACATGATTTTTAAATAATGGAAAATGATATTTGATGAAAAAAAAAAAACCATTTGCAGCTCAAAGGACCATGACAGAGATTATTTAAGTGCCTCTGGGCATGAGTGAGCACAGAACTCTTCCTGACAGGCTGACACAGCAAAAGATTGCTGGACCATGCAGAAAGAGAGAGAGAGGTATAGCTAGGCCAAAACTGAGTACACCTGGAAGTTTTGCCCACCAGCAACTACATTCCTGAGAACAGTCAACTAGTCCAGAATCCCTAATTTAGTACTACTGGGTGGGCAGAAGCTCATGAAAGCAATCTGAAGAGGGGAAGGTAGAAGAAAGTACAGTCGTCTCTTGGAATGCATGGGGGACTGGCTCCAGGACCTCCCACAGATACCAAAATTTGCAGATGCTCAAGTCCCTGATATAAAATGGCATAATAATTGTATATAACTTATGCACATGCTGATTTTCAGTTTTTATTTTATTCTAGCATTGTATATGTAGAGGCTGAGTCCAAGCTTTCCTTATGCCCTCTCTGAAGGTTCACTGAAATTATTAACAATAGACAGATTAATAGAGAAAAGGTCATACAAATTTATTTAATGTGTATAAACACATGGAAATCACAGGAGAATGATTACCTAATAATCCAGTGAAGTCCAGACGTTTATATGCTTTTCTTCATAGGGGAAGGGGAGATGGGAGGGAAAGCAGGGTGGTTAACAGTAAATGATTTTCAGGGGAAATGAATGAGCCCAATTAACCAGGGCCTGGGATGAATGAAATTCCTCTAAGTTCTGGGGAAGGTGAAGGGAAGGTGAGGGGTGGAAGTCACTGTGAACAAAGGATGTTTTATTATGCAGATAAAACCTCACAGGTAATCTCTCAGAGGTGCCCTTAGAAGAACACATGAAAAGTCTGTCTGGGCTTGGTGATGATTCCCAGTCTCTTCTCTTCTCTGGTGGTTAATCTTTCTGGTTATTTGATGAGATTCCTAGGAGGGGGTCCTTAGACAATTCTATTTCTTTTGGAAAGAAGCTCACCTAGTCAGATAAGGAAATTCTAGAGAGAGTCCCTCCTGGTGTTTTGGAAAAGAAAGAAGAACAGAGACAGTGGGTAGGGGAATCTCAGAGAGATATCTTGATTTTGAGGTTTATTTCTGAGGCCTATCAGTTTTCTGTAATTCAAAGCATTCAGCATGCCGAAGCACTGTATTTTGGTGATAACGCACTGTCATATATATCTCCTGTGAGATGTCCTATACCCTTTGTGAATGGGAAGGCTATAAAATGATTTTTGGTTGTGTTTGTTTTTTGGTGGCTGGCCAGTAAGGGGATCCAAACTTTTTTTTTTTTTTAATTTTATCTGGGATCCAAACTTTTGACCTTGATGTTACCAACACCATGCTCTAACAGACTGAGCTAATACATAAACTCTAGCTTCATCTCTTTCCAATTCATCTTCACTTCCAGACATAAAATTGCATTACCGTTCTCAGGGATTCTCCCATGGCACTCCAACACATAACAATTAAAATGTATTTCTGGGTCCTAAGCCTGACATTCAACACTTCTATTAGCTGCCTTTCCAGTTTAATCTGCTATTATTCCTCTGGCTACACAAACTTACTGACCCTGCATTAGCCTCAAATGGCCCCTTTCTATAGAAAGCCCATTCCCCTCTTCCAGCCTGCCCATCCTTCAAGGCACAGCTGAAATGATACTTAATGAATGATGCCTTACTGAATGCTACCAGGGAAGTTAATTTCTCACCAATTCCCACTAATTCTGCACCTACATTTTGATATTTGTAACAGTCTGATTTTGATTATTAGATTTTTTTAATAAAACAGGATACTGAGTTACCAATTATGAAGTGTTTATGATTTGCTAGGGAGTATACTAAATGTTTTTACTTTATATGATCTCATCTAAAATTCTTAAATTTCAAAGAGGTTTTGAAGGAATTACATAAGCATATTAATGATCCCATGGAAAGGCATTGATATGTCCTTAGAACCAGGGAAGAGAACACTAAAATATATTAAAAGACCCAAAAGAAAAGAACCAAAATAAGCAGTGAGTGGAATTAGATAGATCCTTGGAAGGAAGGTACAGATTCTAATAAGGGGGAATTCTCATGGCTACGAGAGCACCCCATTTGGGTGCCAATCGCTATTGGCATGGTGTCTGTGTGGGGGGGGGCTGTTATTTAAAACATAAAATTTGGCAGGTTAGATTGTCAAAGAAAATATCCTTGTACTTCATATCAAAGTGTGTAACATTATTTAGACATGTGATTTTAAGTTCCAAGGTGTAATGAAATTTGGCTACATTTCTAAACAGTATTGAAAGATTTAAGAAAACATAAGAATCAAAATATGTAGAAATTCTCTTCAAGTATGATTTTGGATTGCATTTGTTAGAGAGTTAAAGTACTTTAAAATTGAGCATGCCAACTTTCTAACTTCAGTTTAAGTTTTTTAAGAAAGATTAACTAACTAAAGTTGCTAAATGGACCAATTATTTCACAACCCCTTGAAAAGCATTGTTAAAATTTCTAGAATTTTAACTAAATTAATACTATCAGTTATTTAAATTTGCGCTCACATAAGCCATGTTTTAATTTATAACTTTAATAAATTAAATATTAATTTTGTAAACCAAAGTAACTTTTAAATCATCTTTGTGATACACAAAAGGCAACTTCAAGGACACAAAAACAGCCTATGGCANATCCCCTCTGCCTCCAGGAATCATCCCTAAACAAGAAATCATACCCCCAACCTAGCTATCCCGTTACTTTCCCACCTCTGGGCTGAGCTCTGGAAACATCAGGATTGGCTGTTACCTAATCCTACCTCTTCCCAGAACAACCCCATAGTACACCCTGGGGATTTAGTATTCTACACTCCCCCTGAACCACAAGATCCTTTAACTCCTAAGTGGGAGGGCCCTTACCCAGTCATTCTCTGCACCCCCACAGCTGCCAAACTTTCTTTACCAAACAACCAAGTAACTCCATGGATCCACATTTCCAGGTTAAAACCCTGCCCTCAAGGCTCACCGATGAATCTCTTGGAACCTACAAGTGGGCCTGAAGTCCAGACCCTCATCCTGCACCCCTCATCCTACCAACCCCCTCAAACTCCGTCTATCCCGACCTCCAGTCCTCCCACCCATACACAGAAATGAATTCCCTTCTTAGCATCTTCCTACTTTCCTTATTGCCCCTAAAGGGCACTTCCAACCCCTCATACGTTCGGAAATTCAAAGTGCGAGAAACTTATACAGACAGTTAAAGACATCAACACTAAACTTGAAGGAGCCTTAAACTCCACCGCTGAGTCCCTCTCCTCCCTACAAAGGCAAGTTACCTCCCTCGCTAAGGTAACTCTCCAAAACCACAGAGCACTAGACCTTCTCACCACCAAAAAGGGAGGCATATGCATCTTCCTCGGAGAGGAATGTTGTTATTAAGCTAACATCATCAAACTCATCGATCTGGCCTCTAGCCTCTGGGCCATGTCCAACTCTAACCCCTTTTCTTCCTTTCTCCAAAATCCTCTCCTAACCTGGGTATGGCCTGTTTTAATAGCCTGCCTCTTTTTACCTTGCATTCCAAGCCTTTTAACCAGCTTTTACTTAGAAATTACCAGCTGTTGGCCACAGAGGACCCCTCTCATTCCTCTGCAGAATACCTGACGCACTGAAAGTCACCGATGGCACTTGTTCCTAACCACCATAGCTGCAGATGCCTGGATGATCTCTCCCGCAAGCTCTTACACCCACTGGACATAGCAGATGGCTGACTTATGGCTCCAAGGAACCTTCATGGATTTCTCCCCCCTTGAAATCACCCTATTGGGCCGGCCCGGTGGCGCACTGCTACAGTGCACCACTTGGGAGCATGGCGGCGCTCCTGCCGAGGGTTCGGATCCCACATACAGACTGGTTCCCGCTCACTGGCTGAGCAAGGTGCGGGCACAACACCGAGGGTTGCGATCCCGTTGCCGGTCCAGTCCGGTACAGGCATGACACTGAGGGTTGCAATCCGTTGCCGGACACGAAAAAAGACAAAAAAAAAAAAAAAGAAAAAGAAATCACCATATTTACTACTCTCCTTTGGGGTATAATAAAGGGCTTCCTTCTCCTCCCTGTTCCTCCACGACCTTACCCCCCAATAGAGGAAAAAGGGAGGAATATAGGGCCCTGTAAAACCCCAAAGGAGACATTCCCTAAAACATGGCGCCTTTCCGGCTTCTCTTCCGGGTCCTAACATTCCCACTGGTGCCAAAGTATGGCCTATCAAAATCATCACCCGCCCTTCTGACCAATCAGCCACCGCCCTGCATACTAACCACCCTCTCCCGGAACTCAGCTCTGTATAAATGTATGCTTCACCCTCAAATAAAGTGGAACTTCTCCGGTGAACTGTCAGCTCGGGTCCTGTTGCTCTTTCACTCATGGCTACGAGAGCACCCCATTTGGGTGCCAATCGCTATTGGCATGGTGTCTGTGTGTGGGGGGGGTGTTATTTAAAACATAAAATTTGGCAGGTTAGATTGTCAAAGAAAATATCCTTATACTTCATATCAAAGTGTGTAACATTATTTAGACATGTGATTTTAAGTTCCAAGGTGTAATGAAATTTGGCTACATTTATAAACAGTATTGAAAGATTTAAGAAAACATAAGAATCAAAATATGTAGAAATTCTGTTCAAGTATGATTTTGGATTGCATTTGTTAGAGAGTTAAAGTACTTTAAAATTGAGTATGCCAACTTTCTAACTTCAGTTTAAGTTTTTTAAGAAAGATTAACTAACTAATGTTGCTAAATGGACCAATTATTCCACAACCCCTTGAAAAGAATTGTTAAAATTTCTAGAATTTTAACTAAATTAATACTATCAGTTACTTAAATTTGCACTCACATAGACATGTTTTAATTTATAACTTTAATAAATTAAATATTAATTTTGTAAACCAAAGTAACCTTTAAATCATCTTTGTGATACACAAAAGGCAACTTCAAGGACACAAAAACAGCCTATGGCAATGAAGAATGAACAGAAAACAACTGATGCAAGGAGTAGGTAGAAAACATGACCACAGGTCTAGAAATCAACTCCAGAAGACTGAGCAACTGGGCAAGAATGAGGCAAGGAGGGAAGAAGTAAAAGGAAAAGAAAATCTTGATAGAAAGATAAAGAGTGGGGTCATTGATGGATCTTGGATGTGACCAGTGCCATTGTGCACACAGTAAGCACAAAATAGCCGCCAGCTTTGTCTTCCACTCCAGCACCAAACCCCTCCCCGCTTCCCTTTAGGAGAAGACTCAAGACTTCTGCAAAACAGAAACCCTTTTGCTTCTGCAAGGGCGCAGTTCTCCACCCTGGTCGCACAGCTTAGGCATTAGCATAATGCCCCTCCTTGATTGTATCAGCCAGC
>NW_007734415.1:16905-36314 GCF_000696425.1 Galeopterus variegatus
GCTTGATTGGTACCCAGCATCTCGGCTCACTTTCTTTCAGTCATGCCATAACTTTAATAGCAAATTGCTTTTAATTCTCAAAATTAACCAGCATGTGGTGACTCAGTCCAGGACCCCACAAGCCCACCTAGCAGTCTCCACACATGCTTTCCTCTCAAAGGTCCTTCCTCCAATCATCCATTCTTTAAATCTCCCTATGGCTGCCCAACACCCACTGAGAGCCATCTCTGCATGTGGTGATTTAGCTCAGTACCTCATAAACCCACCTAAATTACCAACACTGGCTGGTCAGTGACTCAGCCGATAGCCAATAGGTGGGGAAGAATAGGTTGTCATGGTCATCTGATGCAGAAATTCTAAAAGGCTTAGAAGATCCAGGACCCACAATCAGCCCATTCCACTCTTTTTGGCCTTGGCAATCACATGGGGTAGGAGGACAAAACCCCCCTCCTTTCAGGGAAGAGTACTTTACCTGTCAAGGCTGCTCTTGTCCTTAGTGTTACTTGGTCACACCTGTCTTAAATGCCAGCATAATTAAAATGTTGAAACTCTCCTATCTACATTTTTACCTGAATTTCCCCAGGCAATTAGTTTCCCAGAATATTAGCAAGTAAACACCCTTCCCCACCCTTTTCCCAGCAGTCCTGGGACTACCTGAAATAGGGTGTGTCTTACCACACACAAACACTAATAGCTATGGCTACTATTGAGTTGACAGATTGCATATAAATATTGAAAGTTCCTGGATTGCAAGACCCTGTAGACCTATTCACCTCCCCACGATTACTCCACTGTATCCACTCATCAAGCTGACATTTGCGAACTGGGGAGGTACACCTACTTGTGTGATCACACCAAACACATCCATTCAGTACCTGAAACTGCACTGCACATGCTAAATTTTCCTGCCACTCACACTCCACCAAACCTACCACCACACTGGACACTTCTTCAGAAGGTAATTGCTCACTTTTTCCACTGCCTAGGGCTCAGGTATCATGCACCAAAATGCCAAAAATTTCCTGGAAACCCTTTTGTATTGATCCCTGGTGAACAGACACCTCTAAACCTCATAGCTGCTAACAGATGGTAGTCCCATCTCTCTGGCACATACTCGTATTTGGAGTTTTACTTTCTTTCCACCCATTTATAGTCCTATATGTGCAGTTTTCCCTACCAGTCAACACAACAAAGCTAACACATCACCCAGTGAAATTAGTGATTGTCTGAGTATTACCCAGGGACTTCCATTCCCCTCTCTAGCTCTGCCCCATGCCTTCTGCTCCTCCCTCCCAGGTCCCCAATTCCTGTGCTCCAACTATCAATATCTGCCATCCTTTGACAATGAACTAAGGACTTGTTCAGACCATCCTCTTTGGTTTACTAATTTCCTCTTACTCTCAGTTTAATCCTCCCTTAAAATCACTGTGGCTTACAGCTTCACGTAGCAATCTACCTTCCAGCACCTTCCTGAATCCATGGGACAACTGACAGCCAATCAGTGCCCCGTGAGAGAAGACCGGGAATTGGCTCCCACTCTACTTCACCTCCCACCTTCCTGGGTCTATCAAGAGTTCCTGACGGACAAAACTGTTCTTAAATCACAACTCTCATACCGCAAAGCCCTGGTCTACTCCTTCTGGTCTCTTTTCTAATGGACCTTTTTATCCATCGTGTCCACAGGGTTCTTCCCTGGCAGCACAAACCACAATACATGACCTGGATTCATGGGGTTTACTTTTGCTGTAGCATTAGAACATGGTAAATTCAAGTCTTCCATCACTTGCCCACCACCTACCAGACCCCACACACATTCTCCCCCATCTCAAAGACCCATGACACATTTTTTACACCTCTCCTTGGCTGCCACCTCTGAGAGTTCCAGAGTCATTGTAAGAAATGACCTCTGTGTCCCATTACTCCTGACCTAGCCTTCCTGAGGAGATGGAAACCTTGCTAGTCACTCAGTACCTGCCAATCTAGAGTTAGACAAGTCATTTTAGTACCTGGAGTGAGGCACCCTAGAAACAGAAAACCATCTGTTTTCTGTAAGTTTAACTGAGCTTGGGATCAAAGGCACAAGATTTAATCCCTCCTTGTGCCACTTTAGCTCACTGAAGCAGAAAGCTGAAGAGACAGTGACTGAGATATCTCTGAAAGGAAGGAAGAGTTCACCTAGGGCTTGGACCTTCAGGGCTGAAAGAAGATCCTGTGGTTGGACCAAGAGTAACATATTCTTAAAGGTGGGGTTTTAAAAGAATAGGATAGGGCTGGCCCGTGGCTCACTCGGGAGAGTGCGGTGATGATAACACCAGGGCCCCAGGTTCGGATCCCACATAGGGATGGCCGGTTCGCTCACTGGCTGAGCGTGGTGCTGACAACACCAAGTCAAGGGTTAAGATCCCCTTACCGGTCATCTTTTAAAAAATAAATAAATAAATAAATAAATAAATAAATAAAAGAATAGGATAGCTACATATATAAATAGACAGACAGATGGACAAACATAATGTAAATCTAGGATTAACTTTGGAAATCTTCAAACTGAGGTCTTTTATATTAGAGGTGAGGAAGTTAAGTCATAGAAGTATTGAGTGACTTGACTAAGACTGCACAGCTGGTTAATGTCAGAGTAAAACTAACGTCCAGTTCTCCTCTTTTCTATCTTGTGTTCTTTCTAGAACACCAAGAGAGTTTAATTCAGTTGGATTTGAGGCCAAATCCCAGCTATCCAGAAGCAACAAAGAACAATCTTCAAGTGAAGACATAGACCCAAGAATTTGAGTTAAGCCCTTGGGACAGAGGTTGAATAACACTTCTGGAACTCCCATGTTCATGAGATTCTGTTTCTGCCTCCTCCTCTTGCAGAGCCTGTGGTTTGGACAATGAGGTGGGAGAGAGAATTTATAAAATATCTTTAGAAATAGTGAATGTATGGAGGTTGTCCTACAGAGAGAGGGAAATAAATAGAGAAAAAAGATTGAGGACCTAAAAGGAAGTCAGAAACAGGAAAAAAATTCTCAAATGAGAAGAGGAATTACAGGATCTGCATGTATTGAACAGATATCTGCTCTAAAATATCTCCTGAGAAATGGCCTTTCAGCCTCTCTCAAACTCCACCAGCAATAGATGGCTACATCCATGGTAGGCAACTAGTTTTATTATTAATGGAACTACTTAGAAAGCATTTCCTTGATTGGACTGAAATGTACTTCCCAGTGACTTTTGTTCTTTTACAAGAATTCTGCTCAGGAATATAAAATCATTGTACTTTCTCTTCCTGCTATTTGCAAATAGCTCTCATATCAGCTCCATGTTTCTGTTCCCAATGTTAAACAACACATTTGGCTCCCTCAGTTCTAACAGTTGCGTACATACAGCAAGCTCTCAGCCAGTGCTGGCTAAACAAATGGCACAATTTCTGTACATCTCCCCTCCTGCTCCCAGGGATTACTCTTGATCCAGAGGTCAACATCCCCTGACTGTGAGGGGCCAGATCAGGACACCAGTATTCTGGACAGGGCTGATGGTCAGACAAAGGGAACACTCCTCAACCCTGAGCTACACAAGGAATTGCAATTGAACATCCTAAAGAAAATTAAACAGTGCTTCATGATAAAGACTCTCAACAAATTAGGTATAGAGGGAAGATATCTCAACATGATAAAAGCCATATATGATAAACCCACTGCCAATATAATCATGAATGGGGAAAAGCTGAAAGCTTTCCCCTTAAGATCAAGAACAAGATAAGGATGCCCACTCTCTCCACTCCTATTTAACATAGTATTGGAAGTACTTGCCAAAGCAATTAGACAAGAGAAAGAAAGAAAGGGCATCCAAAAAAATAGAGGAAATCAAATTGTCCCTGTTCACAGATGACATGATTCTATATATAGTAAAACCATGAGAATCTAACAAAAAATTCTTAGATTTGATAAATGAATTCAGTAAGGTTGCAGGATACAAAATCAACATACAAAAATCAGTAGCATTTTTATACTCTAACAACAAACTGGAAGAAAAAGAGATCAAGAAAGCAAGCCCATTTACAATAGTCACCAAAAAAATAAAATACCTAGGAATAAATCTACCCAAAGAGGTGAAAGAGCTCTATGATGACAACTACAAATCACTTCTGAAAGAAATTAAAGAAGACACTAGGAGATGGAAAGACATTCCCTGTTCATGGATTGAAGGAATTAATGTGGTAAAAATGTCCATATTACCCAAAGCCATCAACAGACTCAATGTGATTCCCATCTAAATACCAATGACATTCTTCACAGAAATAGAAAAAGCAATCCTAACATTCACTTGGAACAACAAAAGACCCTAATAGCCAAAGCAATCCTGAGCAAAAAAAGTAAAGCTGGAGGGATTACACTTCCTGACTTCAAACTATATTACAAATCTGTAGTAAAAAAAAAAAAAAAATGGTACTGGCATAAAAACAGACATATGGACCAATGGAACAGAACAGAGAATTCAGAAATCAAACCATGTATTTAAAGCCAACTGATCTTCGACAAAGGCACCAAGAACATACATTGGGGACAAGACTGCCTCTTCAATAAATGATGCTAGGAAAACTGGACATCCATTTGTAGAAGAATGAAACTTGATCCATAACTCTTACCATATACCAAAATCAACTCAAAATGGATTAGAAACCTAAATATAAGACCTGAAACTTTAAAACTCCTAGAAGAAAACGTAGGGGAAACACTCCACGATTTAGGACTGGGCAAAGACTTTATGAATAACACCCCAAAAGCACAAGCAACAAAAGAAAAGATAAACAAATAGGATTATATCAAACTAAAAAACTTCTTCACAGCAAAGTAAACAATCAATAGAGTGAAAAGATATCTTGCAGAATGAGAGAAAATATTTGCAAAATATACATCTGACAAGGGATTAATATCCAGAATATACAAAGAGCTCAGACAATTTTACAGCAGAAAAACAAATAATCCAATTAAAAAATGGGCAAAAGAGATGAATAGATATTTCTCAAAGGAAGACATACAAATGGCCAACAGGTATATGAAAAAATGCTCAACATCACTAATCATCAGGGAAAAGCAAATCAAAACCACTTTGAGAAGGCCGGCCCCATGGCACACTCGGGAGAGTGCGGCACTGGGAGCGCAGCGATGCTCCCGCCGTGGGTTCGGATCCTATATAGAACTGGCCGGTGCGCTCACTGGCTGAGCACGGTGCAGGTGACACCAAGCCAAGGGTTGCAATCCCCTTACCAGTCATGAAAAAAAAAAAAGACAAAAAAAAAACCACTTTGAGATGTCACCTCACCCCAATCAGAGACTGGGTATTATAAAAAAGACAGAGAATAACAAATTCTGGTGAGGATGTGGAGAGAGAGGAATCCTCCTGCACTGTTGGTGGGACTATAAATTAGTACAGCCATTATGAAGAACAGTACGGAGGTTCCTTAAACAATTACAGATAGAACTTCCATATGATCCAGCAATCCCACTCCCGGGAATATATCCAGAGGATTAGAAAACATCAGGTCGAAGGGATACCTGCACTCCCATGTTTATTGCAGCTCTATTTGCAATAGCTAGGCAACAGAATCAACCTAAATGTCCGTCGATGGACGACTAGATAAGGAAATTGTGGTATATATACACAATGGGATACTACTCAGCCTTTAAAAAATAATTAAATTCTACCATTTGCAGCAACATGGATGAGCCTGGAGAAAATTACCCTAAGTGAAACAATCCAGGTACAGAAAGAAATACCACATGTTCTCACTTATAACTGGGAGCTGAATCTATAAATAAATAAATGAACAATAAAGAGAGACAGAGAGAGAGAAAGAAACAACAATCACACCAAACGTTGAACTTTTAGAGAACTAGAGGTGGAAAAGGAGAGGGAAAGGGGGCTAATGAGGAATTGATTAATGGACACAAAGAATGACTGTGTATTGTAATAAGCTAACTCTACTGATCTAACCACCACATGTTGTACACAATTATTGAAAAACAATGTTGTACCCAATATGTATGTATAATAAAAAAAAAAGAAATTTTTCTTTCTGAATATCCCCACAGGTGTCTCCTGAGGGACTGGGGGTTAACATCCAGTAGAGCCTGGCCAGTATGCAATGGTTACCAGCCCCGGCTCCAAAGTCAGGGAGTCCAAATCCAGTTCTGCCAGTTAGTAGTTATTACTCTTTAGGTAAATCATTTCACCTTTCCGTACCCACTTGCGTTATCTATAAAACAGAGGCAATAACTGTTCTCATCTTATAGTGGGCCTAGATGGCCAGGCTGTTGCACCCACCTCCTGAGCAGTCCCTGGATGTGCTCATCCTGGGGAGGCGTGCTCTTGAGTGAGGCAGCTCTCTGCAGCTGAGGCAAACCCTAAAGGAGCTGACAGCTCCCAACCTCTGGGACAGCAAATCATCTCTTTAAGTGGAATCTGGGCAGAACATCTTTGTTTTGCTATGCTCATCTCTCCTGCTGGATAAAGATTTTACTATATCTCACAATTTTATGGGCCAAGTATTCGAGAAAAGCTTAATGAGTCCTTTTTCTGCTCCATATGGAATTGACTGGGACCACTGGGTGGCATTCACCTGGTGGCTGGTGTGGTCTGAAAGGTTCAAGGTGGATTCATTCATGTGCCTGATACCTTGGCCGGACAAACTACGTTTCTCTCCTTCTCCAGGTGGTCTCGGAATCTTTCCAGCAAGGTGGCCAGATGTCTTACATGGCAGCTCAAGACGCCAAGAGAAAGCAGGAATTGGCCTGGTGTCACTTCTACCATACCCTGTTGCTCAAAGCAGTCATAGGACTTCCCAGGTTCAAGAATACAGGACATAGACCCTCACCTCTCAATGGAGAAATACCAAAGAATCTGTGACCATCTTTAATGTCAAAACTTCCCACCCTGCCTCTGAGCCTGTCTCCCCATAATCTGATGTTTGGCTTCCTCACACATTTCAGCCCTGTGCCTATCCACCCCTGATCTCTGCAAAGCCCAAAACATGGTACTCTGCCGTCTGTACATTTCTGAGCCTTGTCCTCCCCATACCTCAGAACTCTGCCCTCTGTAACCCTCCCCTTTTTCCTCCTAACAATGCCAAACACTAGCTACACAAATCCAAATCTGCTCTGCTCAAGATCACACCTTCCCAGGGTGGGGCACATCCAGTGCCTGCTCGGGAGGTGGGTACAACTGTCTGGCCACCGAGGTCCACTGTGAGAGGAGAACAGTGATCGTCTCCATTTTGTAGACAATGAAAGGAAGTGCAGGAAGGCTAAATGCATTTTGGGGGCAATAATGCAGATGGAGTTGAGCTAAAGACCTTCATGGAAGCACTCCTGCTGACTGCGAGGTAGGGCAGGGCTCGGTTTTTCAGCGGACGGATTCCAGCATCTGGAGAGAGGTCTGGCAAGTCACTCTGTATTGCTGCTGCCACTACTGATAAGGCGTCTTCCCCCAGGGTTAAGAAACCTGCAACAAATGGTAGAGACTTTTCTTCAATTAGCAGCTTTTTTACAGCGCACACTCAGTTCGTGGTTGAGGCTCCCCAAAATTGATACCAAATCCACAGGTCTGGCTGCCTGCCCCCAGACAAAAAACAAACAAAAGTCGAATATTGGTGAAAATGGAAGCCAACTTTTATTCAGGAATAGCAGTGACCTGAGGACAGATGTTAGGTTAACCCATCTCTGCAGTAAACCTGAAAGAGAATGGCCAGGCTAAAGCCATCTCAAAGACTCAGGTTTATTGACTGGTTTTTAAGAGGGGGTTGAGGGAACAGAACGTGGGAAATGAAAAGCAGGAGGGAGGGGCAGGTGACCAGCGAGGGGCGAGTTTCCTTGAAATATTATAGACATGCATTTCTCTTATTTGTTGATAAATGTTTTGCATAACCCACATATAAACTGAGTATGAACAAAAGTTTTGATCAGATCTATTTTCCCTGTTCAATCATTCTTCTGAGGACACCAGTTTCATGGTACCATTTTAGGGAAATTTAAAGAGCAACCTAATACTATGTAATTAACAACATCGAGTTTTGAATAGCTGGGGATATTAATCACAAGCAGCAGAAGCTCATTCTGGCTGATTAAGCAAAAAAAGTGCTCCCTAAAAGGCTATTGATGGATTACAGAACTGTGGGGAGGGCTGAAGAACCAGGCTTGAGGCTAAGTATCGAGGAACAATGCCCAAAACCACACCAGAGAACTGGCCTGGTAAGAAAGCTGCTGCTACTGCTGCTGTTCCACCATGCAACATCCGTGCCAGGAACACACCCATGCATCCTTGGCCAGCAGCAAAAGGGAGCCACCACCCTTGCCAGAAAATGTATCCTGCAAAGAGACCCTCTTCCAATTGCTCCTTTCTGGAGCGTAGTTCTAATTGGTAGAGGCTACGTCCTGTGGTTGTGCCCTGGCTGCAAAGGAGACTGAGACTTATTTTCTGGGTTCTACTTTGGGGAAAAGGGATACATAAGTCTATAAAATAGCTCACATGTAATGAAGTATTCGAAGGGTACTGGAAAGTGAGGAAAATATTACATATATTTGTCACAATCCCCAATTATAAGAAGTGGTTTTTAGATCCAGGCAAGTTGAGACAACACCTGGCAGTGTCAGCCGCATATTTGAAGCATCTGTTAGTGGCATCTGTTTTGCCAGCCAGAAATTACTTACATGCTCAGTTTTAAAAGAAAAAAAAAAAAAAAAGGAATGCTGAGTAGCTCCAGCAGCAGGCCACACCCTAGCATAAGGTAGACCTAGTTGTGTTTATTAAGGATGCTATAGTTTTGGCTGCTGAGATATTATGGGTACCAGACCCAGGGAATTATTCAAATGATCAGGGCTAATATTGTGAGCTTAACAATACCATCTGATATCTCCTCTATCTCTTCTATTCACTTTTCTTCATCTCACTCATGATATCTTCATACAGGCTCCAACATTTTTCACCTGGACTAAGTGTAAGAGCCTCTTAACTAGTCATCTTCAACTCCCTATGCCCTATAAGCCGTTCCACGCTGCAGCCAGAATGATCTTTCAAAAATACAAATGTGATTGTGTTATCCTGCCTGATATCCTTCCTTCAATGGCTTCCTGTTGCACTTAGAAAAATACCTGAACTCCTCAACACTGCCCTGTAGGGCGCTGATTGTTTGGTGCTCCCACACATCCAGCCCCATGCAGCACCCCTCTCCCCTGGCTTGGTTTACTAGGCTCTGGTCTCTCTACTCCTCACACGAGCTAGGTTCCCTCAGTCAGGAAATCTTCCTGATTGATTTTCACGCACTATGCAGGGTTCAGGCTAATTTTCTTTGACTCTTCCAGATGAAGTCAGTTTCTCCTAACTATGCTCTTCTAAACCTGAACAACTCCTTCATGACACATACAACCCTTGTAATTAAATAATTATTAATGCAACCATTTATCTAATGTCTGTTGTAAATGCTGAATTTAAGTTCCACTTAACAGTTCCTGGGACATTTGAGGTCCTCAATAAATATCGTTGAATGGCTTTTACAATCTGGTCCACTTCTCTTTCCCCCTGGAAACCAAGCAATGGCCAACCAAATAAGGGGAGATGAGATTTGATTGTGCCAGAGAAAGAATAGGATACTGTCAACCTGGTTACTGAGTCCTAGTAGTGGCTGTGTGACCCTAAACAAGTTAGTTTACATTTCTAGTTCCTCTGTAGTTGGAACACATGAACTTTAAATTTCCTTCTTCCTGGAACCTCCTGTAATACTCTCTTAGTTCATTACCCACACATAACATTTATCCATCCATTCATGTCTGCTTGTCAGTCTTAATTACCTCCTACCCTCACCAGTCCAAGCTCATCTTGTCATCAGAAGATCCCAGAGCCATGAAGAGGACTGATTTGGGATCTTTTATCCTAGATGAAACTGGTCTGGAGAAAACAAGTCTTTCCCCAGCAATTCTGATTCACCTTAGTACCTGTGAACTTCTTCCCGACTTTCAAAGAAAATTCTATTTTGGCAGTTCTATAGGTAACACTTTTCTCTCACCTGGAAGAGCAGCCTTGGAGGATAAAGAATACTCCCAAAGCTGTATGGGTCTAATAAAGACTACCTTTTCCAGCACCCCTGGAGCTTTCAGAGAAGGCACATACCAAGGAGCAAGAAGAAAGCAAGCTCAGATTTTTTATAGTCAGTTCTTGTAGTCACTGCCAGCAAAAGTGAAAAAGTGAAGCAATAATGCATTAAAGCTTATGTGAATAATATAATACAAATATGTAGACTCCTGGTAGAGTAATTTTATCTCAATAAAGAACTTAAGACAATGAGAAAAGTAGATAAATAACGTGATCCTATCATAGCAAATAACCAGTATAACCTCTGAGCACACAGAGTATTTCCAATACCTGTTGCACTCTCTTTGTCCTCATACAGATTTGTCACCTCTCTGCCCTGGGTGATGGAGACACAAAGGATTACTCAAAGCCCATTTCCTCTGAGCAGTGACACACCCTGAAGGGGTTAACTTTCTGGAACCCTCAAGAGAGAGGCATTCCTCCTTGGGAAATTAACACTGGACTGGGGTCTGTCTCCGTATTTATATTCCAGGCCAGGAAGTTACAGAAAAGGAACATAAGTGTAGTTATGGCTAAGTATAGTTTAACAATAGAAGCTGGTAACATCAGTGAAATAACAAAGTGACATTCCATAATGCAATTTACAAAAGTTTAGGGTGATCCACCAACAAAAGCTTGTTCTTAGCAAACATTTCTTTCCCTACAGCAATTTCCTTAGTACATTTACATAACAATCAAGTAAGGTTAACCTGCGCCAAGGACATCTATCCTCGGAGCCAGCAATTTTGCTGTGTTACAATTCTATATTTACATCAGAGACTTTAGCCTGGGGAAAGTTTCCCGTCTTTTGCAAGTTAACATTTCAATATGTAATTTTAAAAGGCTAGGTCATACCTAAAACTACAGGGCTTTGGAAACTAGGCCCTGTGAAATACATTTGCTTTATAAATGTTAGTATACTCCACAAATACCCCTTTCCAGTTAATCCCCTCCAAAGGCATCCACTATTCAAATTCATATCACCATAGGTTAGGTTAGTTTTGCTTATTGTAGAACTTCATATAAATGGATTCATACAGAGCATACTCTGCCACATTTGACATCTTTTGCTGAACACAATGTTTGATATTCATTATATTATATTTTGCTTTTTTCAGAAATTTCCTTAGTTTTCTATCACTCGATAGTATTCCATTATACAAACTACCCACAATTTGTTTATCCATTTACCTGGTGATAAACAAGTAAATGGATTTGGGTTGTTACAATTTGGGGTTATTTGAATAAAGTTGCTATGCATATTTATGCACAAGTCTTTTGTGGACATATGTTTTCATTTCTCTTAAATATTTAGGAGTGGAGTTTCTTGGTCATAGCATAGGAATATGTTTAACTTTCTAAGAAACTGACAAATTGCTTTCTTAATCGGTCATGCCATTTTGCATCCCACCAGCATTGTATGAGAGTTCCAAGTGCCCCACGTCATTCCATACTTGCTTTTGTCATTCATTTTAATATTAGTCATTTTAGTGGGTCTGAAATGGTATCTCATGACTTTCTAACTACATATCTCTGATTAGTAATGTTGTCAAGCATTTTTTCATATGCTATTTAGTCATGTATACATTTTTGCTTGACCATAGATGTTGGATCTGTTACTGAGTTTTTAATACTCTCCATTGATCTATATGTCTCTTCATACACCAAAACTACACCTTCTCCACTAATGAACATTTATAGTAAGTATTGAAATCAGATAGTACAAGACCTACAACTTTTTCTTTTCCAAGATTGTTTGGACTTGTATAGATTCTTTGCATTTTCATATATATTTTTAATTTGGTTATTTAATCTTCCAAGGCTGTTCTTAAATAAAAAGCCATCTGGGATTTTTATTGGGGCTGTAAGGAATCAATATATCAATATAAGAGGATTGATGTCTTTAAAATAGTGTGTTATTCAATATGTGAACATTGTATATCTCTTTATTTGTTTAGGTCTTCTTTAATTTTTCTCTGGAAAAAATTGTTTTGTAATTTTTGGTATAGAAGTCTTTCACATGTTTGTTAAATGTACTATGAATATTTTATGTTTTATGTTGTTGTAAAGTTATTTTTATTGTATTTCCAATTGTTTGGTGATGGTATACAGAAATATAATTGATCTCTATATTGACCTTGTTTTCTGTGGCTTTGTTAAAGCTACTTATTAGTTCCAGTACCTACTTTTGTAGAATTCTTAGGAATTTCTACTAAGGCAATTATATCATCTGTGAATAAAGACATTTTTGCTTCTTCTTTCCAATCCACGCTTTTATTTCATTTTCTTACCTTATTACACTGGCTGGAATTTCCAGTAAATATTGAATAAAAGTAGTGGTTGGGATATACTTGCCTTATTCCTGATATTAGAGGAAAATATTTCACAATAATGTTAGCCATAGTTTTTCATAGATGACCTTCATCATATAAACAAAACTCCATTTTTATTCCTAGTCTGCAGAGTTTTAAAATGAATTGATGTTGAATATTGTCAAATGCTTTCTCTATTCCATCTATTAAGATAGTAATATGATTTTTCTCCTATTGCATTGGCAATATTGAATAAATCTTGAATTCTTGTGATAATTCTTCTATATATTGCTAGACTCATCTTACTAATATTTTCTTAAGGATTTTTGCTTCTGTGTCCATGAGGGATATAGTGGTCTATAATTTTCTTTTTGTTTAATGTCCTTGTCAAGTTTCAATATAAGGGCTCTGCTAACGTCAAAAAAAATTTAGTGAGCATTCCTTCTTCCTCTGTTTTCTGAAAGTGATTATGTGTGACTGAAATTTTTTCTTCCTTAGTGTTTGGTATAATTCACAAATTAAGTCATTTGGACCTAGGCCTTTCTATATGGGGAGGTTTTCAACTATGAGTTAAATTTCTCTAATAACTTATAGGGGTTGTCTCAGTTGGGATTCAATGAGAGGAACAGAACCAGAAGGAAATATACATTAAGAGATTTATTGTAAGAACTCGATTTACATGATTGTGCACACTGGCTAGGCAAGTCCAAAATCCACAGGGAAAGACATCAGGAGGGCAGACTGCAACTTTCTGGCATGGGCTCAAGCTGCAAACCACCTTTATAATTCCTTCTTCTTCAGAGAAGCTTCACCTATGCTCTTACAGCCTTTCAACTGATTGAATTAGACTGGCTGAGATTATCTAGGATTTTCTCCCTTACTTAAAGTCAATTCTTTATGGACTTTAGTCACATCTACTTTCACAGCAACGCCTAGATTAGTGTCTAGGGATTATTGGCTAGCCAATTTGGCACATCAAAAGACCATCACAGGGCTAAACTAAATTTTAGTTCTTTACATGTTAGTTTTTGTTAGTTATATTTTCAAGGAATTTAAACTTTTCATCTAAGTTATAGAATTTATTACTATGAAGTTGTTTATAATATCCATTCATCCTTTTTACATAAGAATGTCACATCTATAATTTGTGAAATATTTTCTATCCATTTTTAATATACACAGCAATGGCACCATGTGTGTGAAGGTGCTCAAGCCACAAACTAAATAATAATAATAATTTTTAAAGTAATAATAGTGGCAATAATAATTTTAAAACCTCAGGATTCATCTCTGATTCCTTTTTTCGTCACCTCCCACATACAACCTCTCTCAAAGTTTTCATTTCTGCCTTAAGAATATTATCAATTCTTACCTTCTTGTTATCTCCAATGTTCTTATCCTAATTGGAGCCACCATCATCCCTCACATGAATCACTGCAAAAGTTTCCTATTTTGTCTTCTTATTCCTATCTTGGGCCACAACAATCTCTTATCAGAGCAATCACAGCAATCATATAAAACATAAATGCAGTCATGCACCACATACTGACATTTTTCGGTAATGATGGACCATATATACAATGGTGGTCCTGTAAGATTATAATACTCTATTTTTACTGTACCTTTTCTATATTTAGATATGTTCAGATACACAAATACTTACCATTGTATTACAATTGCCTGCAGTATTTAGTACAGTAGCACGCTGTACAGGTTTGTAGTCTAGGAGCCATAGGCTATACTATATAGCCTAGGTGTGTAGTAGACTGTACCATCTAGGTTTGTTTAAGTACATTCTGTGATGTTTGCATGACGAAATCACCTGACCACAGACATTTCTCAGAAGATATCCCCATTGCTAAGCAACGCAAGCCCTCCCTGATTGAAATGATCAGTATCTTCCCATTACAACCAGAATAAAGTCCAAGTCCTTGCTGTCCTACAAAGCACTCCATGCTACGGCAGTAACTCTTCTGCTGACCCTGTCATCGATCTCTCTCTTTGTTCACTACATTACAGGAATATTGGCATTCTGGAGACTTCCTTCTCTTTAAAGTAACCTTTTAATTGACTAAAACTGAAGTATAAATTCAGAAAAGCTTACAAACTATAGACATATAGCTCAATAAAGTTTCATTAGCTGAACAACCATGTACCTAACATACCCCAGAGGTAGTCCCTTGGTGTCTCCCTCCAGTCACCACCAGTCCCCAAACATCACCATTATCCTGGCATCTAACACCTTAGATTTACTTTTCTTGTTTTCGAACTTTACAAAGAAATCATAAAGTATGAATTCATTGGTGCCTGTATTTTTTCCCTCAAGATTGTGAAATTAACTCATTTTCTGGTGTGTAATTGTAGATTGTTCATCCCCGTTGCTGTATAGTATTCCTTTATGGGAATACACCGCCATTTATGCATCCATTTTACTATTAACAGGAATTTTCATAGTTTCCAATTTTAGTCAAACTTGTTTTTTTTAGGTGACCAGTACAGGGATTGAACCCCAGACCTTAGCATTATGAGCACCAGTCTAACCAACTGAGCTAACCAGCCTAACCAATGTAGCTTCCAATTTTAAATTTTTTTAAAATAGTGCTAATGTGAATATTCACCTACATGTCTTTTTGTGACTATATGTACATACTTCTGTTTTGTACATACCTATGTGTATAAAGACTGGGTCAGAGGATAGGGAGGGATATGTTCAACTCTAGTGGATATTGCTAATTTTTCCAAAACTTTTATACCAACTTTTATTCCTATATTCAGTGTATGAAAGCTTTAATTGCTCCACAATGACCAAATTTGGTATTGTCTAGCTTTTTCATGTTAGCCATTTCAGTGGCTCTGTGTGGTAACACATGGTGAGTTCAATTGCATTTCTCTTATAAATGATGACGTAGAACTAAAGAGCTCAAGAATCCATACTGTATGATTTCTTTTCATATGTTTATTGGAATTTTGGGAATACCATTTCATGAATTGCCTGTTCAAGTTGCCTGGACATTTTTCTATTTGTTTCTTGTTTTCTTGTTCACCTAAAGGAGTGAGAGAGAGAGAGAGAGAGAGAGAGAGAGAGAGAGAGAGAGNAGTGTGTGTGTGTGTGTGTGTGTGTGTGTGTGTGTGTGTGTGTGTGTGTGTTCTGGAAACAAGCCCTTTGTAATGTATAGATATCGCAAATAGCATCTCCATCGCCAAGGCTTGACTTTTGGCAATTTTAATGGTGTTTTTTGATAACCCAAAATTTCTAATTTTAATGAAATCCAATTTATCATTTTGCCCTCTTATTGCTATGCTTCTTATTTCCTATTTAAGGAATCTTTCTTATCAACAAGATCTGAATATATTCTACCCAAGGTTTGCTGGGGGCTTTTAAGTTCCATTGTTTTATTATTCAAATTTAGATCTGTAATCCACCTGGAACCAACTTTTGTTTATATTGTAAGGTAAGGGTCAAGATACATGTGTGTGTGTGTGTGTGTGTGTGTGTGTGTGTGTGTGTGTGTGTGTGTGTGTGTGTTTTTACCCCATAGGAATATCCAATCGACCTAAGCACCATCTATTGAAAAGATCACTCTCTCTTCACTGCACTGCAGAGGAACCTTTGTCATAAATCAAGCAACTGTACAGATGTCAGTCTGTTTCCAGAGTCTCTATTCTGGTCCATTCATCTATGTGTTTATTTTTATCCCAAAACCCCACTGTCTTAATTGCTGTAGCATTGACATCTGGTAGTTGAAGTTCTCTAACTTTGTTACATTTTAAGAAACTGTTGGCTCTTCTTAGTCATTTGTCTTTCCGTGTAAATTTTAAAATAAGCTCGTCAGGTGCTACCAACAAAAATCATGTCAGAATTTATACACGATGAATAAAACCTAACTTTAAAACTGAATTTTTAAATAAGTTCATTAAATTATAGCAAAAATAATAGTACTTGGACTTATGTACTTTGAATCTACAGACCAATTTGGGTATAATAAACATCTTTCACTCTTGAGTCTTTTTTTTTTTTTTATTTCAAACATCTTATTTTCTTTCTGGGCATAGTTTATAGCATTGTATTACAGGAATCAAAGAGTATTTTTTTAAAAACCTTTTCGAGAACTTTCAGTCGTTATTTGAAATATAACCAAATCAATGAAACTATACAATTTCTTCATTAAATACATTAGTAAAAGAATTCCTCCAAGTACTGTTGCATATGAGCTACAACTTCATCCCAACTGTTTTAATCATTATGATTCGATATTTTCCAAGATACAACAGCACTAGATTGGCCTGTTACGACCTAGGCAAGAAAAAAATATATCACCAGCAAATACATGAATTGGGGTCTCAGTTGAAATTTCTAAAAGCTTCAGACAAACCTTATTTGTTAGAAGAGGTGAGTAGAAAAACTAATGTTTGAGTTGCACTATCCCTACCAGGAGCTATATCACATGTGAAGAATTCAAACATTGTTGGTAAAGTAACCCAGAAGGACCTGTATGTACTGTGAATTTAGCAAAACACCTTTATGTACAGGAGCCTAAATATCTTAGGAGGTTTAGATTACTGATGAAGACAATTGCTATATCAATTCTTTAAGGCTGGTTTCTTGTGAGTATTAAAAACCAGCCCTTGGTCTCATATGCATTCCACCTAGATAAGTGTACAGGAACTCGTGGAATAAGAAACATGAACCACAATTTTGCACTCTTAATTTCTATTCTCCAACCTAAAGATTTATATACCCCAGATTTGGGGGAGTATTTTTTTTTATTGAAAGATAATTGACTGTACATATCTGTGTGGTATAGCGTTGAATATTAATACCTGTGTGCAATATGGGAGGCTCGAATCAGGATAATTAGTATATTCAATATTATACAACAAAATCATTTTTTGTGGCCCTTTATCAGTTTCTCAGTAACCCCCCTTCCCCCTTTCCCACCTCTGATAACCTCGGTTCTATTCTCTCCTTTTGAAAGTTCAACATATTATTGTAATTATTATATCTCTCTTTCTTTCTTTTGTTTATTTGTTTATTTTTTTAGCTCCCACTTATGAGTGAGGACGTGGTATTTCTCTTTCTGTGCCAGGCTTATTTCACTTAACATAATTTTCTCCAAGCTTATCCATGTCACTGTGAATGGCAGAATTTCTTTCTTTTTTATGTCAGAGTAGTAATCCATTGAGTATATATATACCACATTTTCCTTATCCAGTAGCCCATCGATGGACATTTAGGCTGGTTCCAACTTCTGCCTATTGTAAATAGAGCTGTAAAAGTATTTCAGATTTTGAATCCAGAGTTTGTATACTTAGGAAATGAAATTATAATAAGAGTGGGATTAGAGAAGAATTGCTTTTTTGAAGCCATGCGAAAGTTTACTCCTCTATGTATTACTTTCCACCGCTAAAAAGTTCTTTGGAGACCAATAGAATAAAAGTTTCACAAGCTACGTGATGGATCTCTTCTTTTTAAATTTTGCATGCGATTTCAATGTGGCTAGTGCAGTCTACCAAGCCCAGGCCTAATTTCATTTTATTAGAGTTGATAACTAAAAACTAATAAGTAAGTGTAAACCTAAATTCCCAGTACAAGCAGAAAAACGTCTGTCCACGTAATAAAATACATCCTTAGCACAAAGTAAGGTATAATGTACTCTGCAGCAAGACATTTTCTTTATTATATTTCTCAGCTGTAGCTCTACCATTCAGAAGTTGGAGACCATCTTTTCATTAAGTTGTTATTCCCTCCTCTTTCCCCATATTACAGATAGGCTGAAATGGCTTAATTTATACAAGTTGTTATGAAATTCAATTTTCATTTATATTTATTTTAAGTGTTTATAAAGCATTCAAAATTTTAGCTTACATGTATATGACTTTTGAAAATAAAATAATACTTTTAACACATCTTTCTGTTGTAAAAATATTCTACATACATGCATATGATCAAACAATGTTTTCTCGTTTGGGAAATTTTCCATGCACAGTAAGTAAAAAAAAAAAGTCAACAATTATGGCAATATTTCCAATGTTAAGATAACTGGGTGCCACCTAGTGTTCAATTTCTGCAACTACTAACCTTGCAAATTCAAACTTGCTATTAAAACTCAAGTTCTAAAAACTACATTTTGGAAATACTTTTTTATATATATGTTTATGGTGGCAAAATAGGATGACAAAAAGAATGTACATGATATCAAAATTAATGTAAAAATAGACACATGCTACTTAAATATGAAAAGACTGCCTCTTCAATAAATGATGCTGGGAAAACTGGATATCCATTTGTAGAAGAATGAAACTTGATCCATACCTTTCACCGTATACCAAAATCAACTGAAAATGGATTAGAGGCATAAATATAAGGACTGAAACTTTAAAACTCCTAGAAGAAAATGTAGGGGAAACGCTCCAGGATTTAGGACTGAGCAGTGACTTTATGAATAACACCCCAAAAGCACAAGCAACAAAAGAAAAAATAAACAGATGGGATTATACCAAACTAAAAAGCTTCTGCAAACCAAAGGAAACAATCAATAGATGAAAAGACATCCTGCAGAATGGGAGAAAATATTTGCAATATATGCTGCTGACAAGGGATTAATATCCAGAATATATACAAAGAGCTCAGACAACTTTACAGCAAAAAAGCAAATAATCCAATTAAAAAATGGGCAAAGGAGCTGAATAAATATTTCTCAAAGGAAGACATACAAATGGCCAACAGGTATATGAAAAAATGCTCAACATCACTAATCATCAGGGAAATGCAAATCAAAACCACTTTGAGATGTCACCTCACCCCAATCAGACTGGCTATTATAAAAAAGACAGAGAATAACAAATGCTGGCGAGGATGTGGAGAGAGGAATCCTCCTGCACTGTTGGTGGGACTATAAATTAGTACAGCCATTATGAAGAACAGTATGGAGGTTCCTTAAACAACTACAGACAGAACTGTCAGAGAAGACTTTCCCTGGG
>NW_007734415.1:36584-55045 GCF_000696425.1 Galeopterus variegatus
AGAGGATTTCGGTAAAGCTGAGGTGAGAACCAGTCTTTATTCTTCCTGTACTTTGAATATTTCTCTTATTTGATGGTTAAGCTTCTGGACATAGCTCAGAGTATGGTGAGACATTGAATTTAAGATTTCAGTTTGGTGCCTGGCTAAGGTTTCCTATTGACTTAGATCTGCTCCTGGATTCTAGTTCTTAAGATGAGCCATGAAAAGGGACACTAATTATCTCTGAAGAAGCAGCGACCAAGTTGTAAAGCAGTAGGGATGGCATGAGAGGTCTGGGGAAGTTGCCTAAATGGCTGAGGAAGGAGAAGAAATACCTTAGTCAGGAATAGGGGGCATAGCCCCAAAGTAAGGAAATGTCTCATGGTGGAAGAAATACAATCCAATCTCCCTCCAAATTAGACAGCCTGCATCAACAGGTCTTATTAAATTTAGCCACTGCTCTGCTATGCCCAACCCTGTTTTCCTCAAGCTAAAGGACATTTTATCTTCTATTTCAAGCCTCACCTTCCAGATACATTCCACATCTTTTCTTTCCCCTAACACCCTGTGGTGTGAAAACATTCCATTTAAAGGACAGATCACAGTCCAAGCACCAAACCACTGTGAGGAGCAGACAGAGGAGACCCTGGCCATCTGTGGGGGAGACCCAGTGAAAATCTACCTTGTTGACAGCTGTGGTCCATGGAGGCTCCTGTGAAGTTGGCAGCCTTGGTAGCAAATGGAATAGGAATGTCTTATCGTTGATATTAAAGAAAGGGGTGATAGGAGAGGGTGACATTTAGAGAATAATTCCCTTCATTATGTCTCATTCTAAAGTGCTTTCTTTTTTCTTTCAGTTTATCTTCAATCAGGGGAAAATGCCCTATGTAGCAACAGCAAAAACCCCTCCCCAGGTTCCAGAGCCCTGTCCTCCCGAGGTGCCTGAGCCTGGTCCCCCACCCTCCAGCTAACAGAAGGGCACCCCTGCTAAGTGCCCCCCAAGCCAGCAAGAACGCCTACCAAAGCAGAAGTATCCTCAGAAGCCACCCTCCCCAACCTGGACATGAAGATACTACTACCTCCTTATCTCCAGCAACAAAGAGACACCACACAACCTAAAAGTTGCTTCCTGTCTTCAGACTCAAGAAGAAAAATGTCATAGTCAACTGGGCTTTCCTCTCCTAATCTACAACTCCTCCCAGCTCCTCACCCAGGAAACAGCGTGGTTAAAACAGAAGTGCCAGGTTGTCAAACCTCCCACTCATGGTCCTAATACACCCGTGTTTCCAGCTGCTGCCTCCTCTTCCACGCTGCCTCCTGCTGGTCATACAGATCATTACAAAAACACAGAACTTGCTGAGCTCTCTGGCTCCTTGAGATTCAACAACTTTATTAAGTTTCCAGGAGCAAATATGATTTAAAAATTAACACAAAGAAATAGTTTAAATCAACAGAATATTTGCCAGAATTTTTTACAGCACAACTGCACACTCTTTCATGAAGGCAATGAGGTCTTCTGTTTGTATTTCCTTCCTAATAATCTCCACAAACCCTAACAAAACTCACCCCTTCTTCTGGACTCTGAACCTGTTCCAAGACCTATAACAATTCTTCCTCTGTGCTTCCCAATAAAGAACACTTAGCCTTGATTGGTCGTGTCTCTGCTTTCTTGCTGGGAATGGAAGAAAGTCACTGAGGGATAAAAGAGTTTGTGGAGGAAAGCAGAGTCTAAGTGGGAAATCTTTGAAAGAACCCTGGAGGCAATCAGGGGCCACAGAAGAGTGACAAGAGAACGCTGCTCAAGCCAGAGGGTCTCCTATTTCTCTCTTGCCACCATTATCAACCCCTTCTATTCCAGCTTCCTCCCGAGTTCACCTCTACATGAAGCACCTAGCCTTTTTTGACAAGGACTCACTACACAGGGGAGGTGGGAGTGCTGGCAGTTGAGCACCAGTGTCAGGGCTACAGGCTGGGATGACCATGTGATAGGCTCTGCAAGGTCCATGGAGGTATGTGGGATTCAGCATCTGGGACCAAAACTAGGAGCCTGGCTCTGCATGGAGCCCGGATGATGGGGGGAATGGGTGCTAGAGAGAGTTCTTAGTGCAGCCATTCTCAAGCTAGTTGGTCTTGAAAATGATTCACACTCTTAAAATTATTGAAGACCCCAAAGAGATATTGTTAATGTGGATTATATCTACTGATATTTCTTGTACTAAAAATTAAAACTGGGGCCGGCCCGGTGGCGCACTGGATAGTGCGCCGCTTGGGAAGCGCGGCGGCGCTCCCGCCCGAGGGTTCGGATCCCACATACGGACCGGTTCCCGCTCACTGGCTGAGCGAGGCGCGGGAGCAACACCGAGGGTTGCAATCCCGTTGCCGGTCCCCGGTCCGGTGTGGGGGCAACACTGAGGGTTGCGATCCGTTGCCAGACACGGAAAAAAGACAAAAGACAAAAAAAAAAAAAATTAAAACTAGAATGCTTTAAACACATTGTACATAAGTAGATAGTGCACTAGTTGTCAAAGCAATGATGTGATTGTATATCATATACTCTCTGGAGAGTTCTACCGTAGAACAATGAAAGAATGTGAGTGAAGAAGTGAAATAACATCTTAACACTATTATTAAAATAGTTTTGACCTCACTGATCTTACTGAATGCATCTCTGTCCCCACACCTCACTTTGAGAGCCACGGTGGGTCATTGGAGTGGGTCATTGTAGGGCCAGGCCCCCAGGGTCTCTGAGCATAAGACAGCACAGTGACACAGGGTTCAAAGGGCTAAGGAAGTTCTCCTTGGGTTTTAGCCTCAACTTACTCATGGGTATTGTCTATGTCTGTAGTTTAACTCTCCTACNGGGCGGGAGCGCTGCCGCGCTTCCCAAGCGGCACACTATCCAGTGCGCCACCGGGCCGGCCCCCCAAAGAGATATTGTTAATGTGGATTATATCTACTGATGTTTCTTGTACTAAAAATTAAAACTAGAATGCTTTAAACACATTGTACATAAGTAGATAGTGCACTAGTTGTCAAAGCAATGATGTGATTGTATATCATATACTCTCTGGAGAGTTCTACCGTAGAACAATGAAAGAATGTGAGTGAAGAAGTGAAATAACATCTTAACACTATTATTAAAATAGTTTTGACCTCACTGATCTTACTGAATGCATCTCTGTCCCCACACCTCACTTTGAGAGCCACGGTGGGTCATTGGAGTGGGTCATTGTAGGGCCAGGCCCCCAGGGTCTCTGAGCATAAGACAGCACAGTGACACAGGGTTCAAAGGGCTAAGGAAGTTCTCCTTGGGTTTTAGCCTCAACTTACTCATGGGTATTGTCTATGTCTGTAGTTTAACTCTCCTACCAAACTGAGTTCTGCACTTTGATTCAACAATCATTGATTACCTTCAATTTAGGACTGCTAAGTGGAGTTTTGTACCATTGACAACACCGAGAAGGTATTTAGTTTAGTAAAACCTGGAGATGAAGAGAATAGGACAACAAGGATTCCTAGAGAAGCCTCCTCAGTGGTCTGCTAGGGTAGTGGGGACACGTGTGTTGCGTGGACCATTAGATCGATCTGACAAGGGTTTCCATCATGGTGCAGATGGTACATCAGGTAATGTGTTGAACATGGAAGGTGAGGAAGAAGGCAGAGCGGAGATTGACTGCTGGGTTTCTCCCTGGGCTCCTAAGTGCAACTGGCAGGGCCTTCCTAGGGAGCTAATTCAGTGATTTATGGAAAGTTGAGTGTAATCATATTCCATATATTTCCCAATTCTCCTTCTCCCACAGGGATTCAGTAAGCTTTCTCTTATTTCTACGGAGGTAAAATCAGATCAAAGTGAATTAGAAAATATACCTGAAAGACAAGAAATTTCAAGAGCAAACAAAAGTGAAGGTAAAAGAGAGAAGACAAGGACAATATTTTACTTACAGTAGAATTGAGAAGGTCCCTCAAGCTCCACCCATTCCATTTCTCCTTGCCAAAATTTTAGATTCCTGGGGCCAGTCACTGTGCCCGGGAATGTCCCTGATGGTTGATTTCAGGGTCTGAAACAGAGAGAGACTAGAGGCAGCTTCTGGTTCTTGTTCTAAACTTCTTATTCTAATCTCTTCTCTTGTGTCTAAAGATTTCTCAGACCCTCTGCACTATAGATGTACAGAATGTATTTTTTTCCTACAATTTCCAAAGCTAAGAGTCTTTTTTAATGACCAGCAGGCAGAATTTCTTAAATAACTTTAAACTAACACTGCTGCCTGTGTAGGTAAGAGCCTCCATGCATCTACTGCCCTGCCCAAACCACCGAGGTATTTCTAGCACCACCACTGGGAACTGACGGTATCAAAAGATCAGAGACACCTGGGCTGTGCCTGGGTAAGAATCACAAGGTGAGGGCCTATGTGAGGCATACAGGAGGACAAGGTTTCCATTTCTTTATTTTGAGAGTTTAGGGATAAGAAACCTTCTGCCAGCCCCCTGACCAGTCCTGAAGTCTTGCTGGTGAAGGGAAGAAGAGGCTGCAGTACCCACCGATGAAGACAGCTGGAAGGAAAGATGGAGCAGACTGCCATGGGAGGGCCAACGCTTTAGTTAAGTCCTGGAAAGAGACAGAATCTCCTCTACATCATCCTGGAGCTGACATGTCCCCAGGAGGTTTTCTGTTATCCATCCACCACCACCTATCACCCAACTGGGCTTCCACAGCATGTTGGTCAAACTTTGGTCATATCTTCCTACACTTTAACTCTGAGCTCAAACATCAGCAACCCCACTGTACTCCTGCTTAGACTCTAGACTGTGGAGCACTCCTCCAGAGCACTCTGCATCTTCACACCTCTATGCTGCACTCCAACACACACACACACACGGGGTGGCCTCTGGTAGATGCTCAGTGACTATTTAACTAAACTACATGAACTTCATTTGATCCTAAGGATCAGAGCTGGAGATGGTGTGTGTTAATGTTAATAGTAATTTTACCTCAAGTGTCTGAAAGAAATGGTGGGATTGCAGTGGGGCATATGAAAAACACTAAAACCCAGCCCTGGAATCCCTGCAAAAGGGCTGTTTCCTGGGGATGAGGACCTCAGCAAGTCCTTTCTGCTTGTCTCCTTTTAGACATAAGGACTTCCCAAACCCTGAGGTACAGCTGAGTAAGGGGAACCCACCTCCATCCTCCCTTTCTCCCACTCCCACATTTCCATTGAGAGAAAGTGGCACCAAGCAGCTGCCAAACTGGGGATTAGAGCAACAATATCTCTGCAGGTCTCTGAGCACTGCATGGACACCAGAGCCCCTCCACACACTGCCAGGGCACCATGCTCCAGCCTGTGATGACAGCTGCAGAAGAGGAAGCCAAAGTCCCAGATCACAGACATGGTTCTCTTAGACCTGGGCTAGAATTTTCTTGGATCCTGTGCTCTGCTTCTCCTTCAGCATCATCTTGAGCTTGTGCTTAGGGGAGGGTAACAAAAGCCTGGGGGTGTCACCACCAACCATTGTTTCTGATGCTAGATTTGGACTCCTCACTTGGCCAGTTCAAATGGCAAGTATTAACCTCCCTGAGAAAACAGAGGTCAGATTTTAAAGTGAATACTAGGCACAGTAGAAGTGAAGAAGAGAAGTAGCCATAAGTCTAGGAGCAGGGGTACCAAAACCAATGCTGAAGTTATTCCTCTAGTTCCTGAGTGACTTGGAACAGAGAACCCCAACAACTGAAAGAATCTGCAAACCAGCTTCCTCAGCTTGAGTAAGGGTTATTAAGGAAGAAAAGGACAAAGGAAACCCCTAGAGCTCAACCTGCCCACCAAAATTATAAACCAAAGCAAAATCTCATTCCTGGAGTGTCTACAGAGATTGGCCAGCATTCAAATACTTAAAAGGCACAGGAATGGTGATTCCTGTCATGTCTCCCTTGAATTCCCAGGTTAGACCAGAACAAATATGGGAGTTTTGGAGACTGACAGTGAATCATCTTGAACCCACTGTTCCAGTTGTGTTCTCTTTCCTAAGGAAAATTGACACAGCCCCTGGATCCTGGGAGAGCAGACTGGAGAGTAGCCTTAGCTGGTACAGATGGATTAGAAAAGAGGCTGGAGCTATGTCTCAGCTCTGAACTGGGATTAGACATCAAAAAATTTGGAAGAACCCAAAAGTTGGTGGAATCTAATATGTGAAGAGATTAGACTCTCTTCAAGGCTTTAGCCTGTCAGCAAACTGCTATTAGAAGACTTCCTGAGCCAGGACACTCTCGCTTTGGGTAGGGATCCTTGCACTGGGGTTCACTGTAAGTGCTGACCATCTCTTTAGGGCGTTTAGCAATTAACAACCTTCTTCCCCTCAGTCAACAAATTCTGCCCAAAACCTAAACTAACAGTCATGCTCTCTACAGAGCTGTACAGACAGGCTGGGCCTGGACTTGCCTCCCACCTGCCCCACCACCTTGACCTCCCCTATTATCTCCTTCTAGCCAGACAAGTTTATTAGGACAAAGACAAATGTCCTAAAGTTACAACAATCCATGTCATGACAACTGTTTTAATGACTTGAAGACAAAGATGAGTCAATAGAATGGAATGGTGGCTGAAGTATGTAAACCATTGACATGTTTATCTGGCAACCTGCTACTCACTCTTAGGACCAGGTTCTGGGAAGTTAATCCTGGCTCTCCCCTGGGGGTCAGGAGCACCTTCCTCCATGTGTCTTCTCTCACCCTCTGCTCCTTGACTCAAATCTTTGACTGACTGCTCTGTAACATGCATGCCCTGGTCTGCCCTCCCCACAGATCAGTGAACCACATTAAAGCAGACCTGGCCTGTTCGTGGGTCCCCAAATTAAGCCTGGCACATAGTAGATGCTCAGTAGGTGATTATTGATTATCCAGTAATTTTTTAAAAGAATAGAAATAAACCCATATATAATGCACAAACCCATCTATGAGTTAAGAGGATGTAGGCCTCCTATTTCTAACTGAAAATCCCAGAACTCTCTCAGAGCCTGTACTCCCAGCATAATGGAGTCTTTTCCTGTGTGGAGACTGCAGAGGTCTGGCTCTACAGTGTCTCCCCAGACAGGCAGGGCAGGCTTACAGTTGAGGTCCCTGCCCCCAAATCCAAGCCTCCTCCAGCCCTGAAAACCCTACTTTCTTCCCATCTCCAGCACTGGTACCGCCAGGGCCCACATTCCCCATCTTCCTGCCTGGGGCACCTCTGCTGAGGTGCTCTCAGTGGACTTGGGGCAGGCTGCTGAGGCAGTGTAAGACTCACAGTGAGAGTACAGATAGGAAAATCCCAATGTCCAGTTTCCAGAAACCCCTGCAGGCCTTCCTGTGGCCTCCTCATCTCCCCCTGGTGGCAGTTCCAAGCACTGCTCTCCTGTCGGAGCCCTGTTCCCCATCAGCGACATTCTCTCCTTCCCTCCCAGCTCCAGCCAGTAAACAGAGTCAGACCCACTCAGGAACAACTGGATTTATTGAAGGAGTGGGAAGAAGGAGTAACAGCATCACATAGCTGTCCAGGCTCAGTGACAGAGGTACAGTCAGCTGTCTTTAGAGATGAAGAAGTGGTCAGAGAGGTGACATGAAATAGAAGATCTCACTGCCAGAACTGAAAAGTGTGGGAAGGATGGAAACATGGGATAATTTTCCACTTATTTAAGTCAATTACTTAAATGCATACTGGCTTCTCAAAACCTAAAAAGAAAAAAAAATTGATGAAAGACAGGAAGCAGAGCCAAAGGAGGACACACAATCACTCTATCATCATCTCAGGCCAACAGAGGTGGCACGGGTGGAGAGGAAGCAGCTGCATGAACTGGTCCGTCTTGGCCACAGTGGATGTAATTCGCAGGGCTCCAGGGAAGGCCTTGAGAACACGGCACTTCAGTCCGTTCTCTGCTGATTCCTAGAGGTTGAAGCTAGGAGGGGTCATTAGATTAACTGCAAGAAAATCTGTGAATGAAGGTGTCATTCCTTGAGTCAGTTGAGATGTAGATTTGCCTGAGGATGTGTGGTGTTCCCTGTAGTTGCTGAAAGAAGGGAGTCTGGAGTAGGCAGAGACTTGACAGCTTCACATCCAGGTTTAGGGCATGGTGGCTCCAGAGGTGTCACTTCTGCTTCTTTGGTGGACATTCCTGCTGGCACAGGAAAGACTGCACACAGGGACACTTCTGCTGGCTGGGGGGTGGACAGGGCTCCCGGACCTTAGGAGAGAAGGGCTCTGGGATCTGGAGAGGACAGAGCTTAGGAACAGGTGGAGGGGACTGGCAGGGGACTTTGCATTGTTGCTACTGCTGATGGGACATCCTTCCTGGATTGATGAAAGCCTGCAAGATACAGAAGACAAGCACTTTTAGCTAGGAAAACAGAGCATGCTGAATTCTCCCAGGGGTGACCTCCATCACCACCTACTCCTGTCTTCATGCCCAGAGACTCAGACCTTCTCATCTGGCTCACTGCCATGATGATGAGACCCAGAGAGTGAGCATGGTTTACAACAAAATATTCACCCTGCAACTGCCTTCAGAGAAACCTCACCCAGAGAACTGAGACCAGTCCTGAGCTCTGTCCTCCTGATAAGAACATGCTTATAGTGGATCAAGTCAGGGGAAGGGCAATAAGAACATCCTGGAACAAAAACACTGTGCTGTGAAAGAAAGTGTAGAGGCTGGGGATATTCGTCTTGGGAAAGAAAAGATTTGGAGGCAATAGGGCAGTCTGCATTCACCTCAAGGGCTGCCCCTCATGGGGAACAAGACCAGCCTGTGGTTTTGCAGGAGGACTGAGCTCTGTGGGGATGCAGACAGTCAGGAAGGAGGCTCCTCCCACCCTGGACTGGCTCAATCTGGAGCACCTGGGCAGGGTCTGCTCTCCCAGGTCCCCTAATGTTCAATCAGGTGCTGACTGACCTTCTTAAGATCTGTCAATATAGAGAATCTAATTTGGTAGGACTTTCAGTGTGCCATGCAAATTTCCCTGTCTTGAGTCTATATGCATGTAATCAACAGGCATTCCTCCCCCCACTTCCCAGAGCTCTTTCTCTGCTCTATGTCTCGCATCCATGCTCTCCAGACTAAATCATGGCAACTCCCAGCATGGGCATATATGTGCCCATAGCTACTGGCCAAATAAAGAGTCGGAAATAAGGAGCAAAGACAATAATCTATAGATATTCACAGCCACTACTCGTCCGAATATTAAGAACAGAGTTCAGCCATTCAGCTCCATCACATGTCGTATACCACACCATGCCTGAGAAAAGGGCAAGAAGCTCCACCACAAGAAACTGCACTGTCCCTCAGTGTAGTTATCCCGTGCAGAGCTGGCCCAGGCTCCAAGCTAGCCACTACCCTTCTCCAGAACTTCACACGTCTCTCACCTTCTTCACTGTCATCCTCGGGGAGACTTGCCCCTCTTACCCCTCTTCCTGCAAGTGTCCCTCAGCAGATCCAAGGAGCTGGGGTGACTCCTCTCACCAAGGCATGGCCACGCAGTAAAAAGCAAAGCCCATCCTTTCCATCTTGCCTTGAAAAACCTTATAACTTCTTTCTTGAGTGCCGTGGACAGTTTCTTTCCCTGTGCTCCTTTCCCCAGAGCAGTGCAGGGTCTCAGAGCTCTGGGCACCACCAGTTCAGAGCTGCTGGCTCGGAGTGTCCGGTGCTGTGAAGACCACACAGGTGTACAGGAGGGAGTATGGGAGGTCCTGGCTTGCCCTTAGTGAACTCTTGAGTCAAAAGTGAGTCCAAAAGTCTGGAGTCAGAAACTCTGAACTCCCAAGCTTCATAAATATTGCTTAACCTTTGAAAATTAGAAAGAAAATCTAATCTGACTCTGTGTAATGGAAGGCCAAAATGTGGGATTAATACTAAGTGTCAGGAAGAGAGAGAGAGAAAAAAAATAGCAGCTTATTTCTGTATTTCCCTATGTTGTCAGATCATAAAACCAAATATCACAGCTATCCCTAGACCTAAGAATCCAAATGCTAGTTCTCGGGCAGTGTCTTTAGGGAAAGGGAGGGCGTACAGGGAAGGGCCCTGAGTCACTTCCAAAACTTATGAACTTTAGTCAAGAGTCTTTAACTCCCACCTTCTGTACCACTAGGCTTTGCCGTGGAAGTGTGTGTGTGTATGTGTGTGTGTGTGTGTGTGTGTGTTCCTGAAGTTGCTAGTGAGATTAAAAATTGCCTGACTTCATCTGCTGTGATGGTTAATCTTATGTGTCAACTTCTCTAGGCCACGGTAGCTAGATATCTGGCCAGACATTATTCTAGACATTTCTGTGAAGGTATTTTTTAAAGGGTATTAATATTTAATTCAGGAGAGTTTGAGTAAAGCAAACTGCCCTCCATAATGTGGGTGGGCCTCATCCAATCTTTTGAAGGCCTGAGTATAAGAAAGACTGACGTCCCCACCAAGGGAATTCTGCCAGCAGACCGCCTTGGACTTGAACTGCAACTCTTCCCTGGGTCTCCAGGTTGCTGGCTTACCCTGCAGATTGTGGACTTTCCGTCATGTGAGCCAATTCCTTAAAACAAGTAAATAATAAATATATAAATAAAGAGGTAAATATAGATATATACCATATATAAATATATATTATATACAGATATATCATATCATATGTATCACATTTGGTTCTGTTTCTGTGGAGAACATGACTCATACACTTGTTCAAAATATAAGAAGGTAGAGAGTGAGGCGTTTGACAAGGGATTGCAAGAGAGCCTTGGTCATGGCAAAGAAGACGAAGCGTGAGGGATGGAGGACTGAGAAATGGGGTGATGTGGCCCAGCCTCCAAGTGTGCCTCCCATGATGACCTTCCCCCTTGGGTTTCTGCACTGAAGCAAACTACCCTGTTAGAGTCTGGGATGGTAGCCGTAGACTGACACACACATGAAACACCCATCTCATACTAGGCTGTCCTTCTTGTGGAGAAGGAAATGCCACTACTCACTGGGTAGTGACAATCTAGGGTTTTCTGTACAAAGGAGTTTGACGAGTATTTTCAGGAACTGGAGAGCTACACCCAAAAACAGGAAGTCTGGGGGGAGTCCAGTTGTTCTCTCAGCCCAGGCCAAATCCACAGTAAAAGGGCCAAGTTGGGAATCTCCTCAGTCCACTGGGACCCGTCCTCTCAGGACAGGTGCACTTGGAGAGGCAGGTGAGTAGAATGGCTCAGCTGACTGGAGAGAGCCCCATCTACCCTCCCAAGCCCGCTTTGGGACTTGCAGACAGGGTTGCTAAAGGTGGATCCTGACTGTTTTCAGAGGGTTTGATGGGAACTGGATGGGTTAATATTGATAAAGACAGATGAGTTCATGGATAGACATTCATGCCTCTTAACAAATGGAACTTACAGAATGATTTCCTTTGAGAAATTTAGAGATTATTTACTATAGTATAAAATGTTTGGGGTAAGAAAAATGCATGCTAGAAACATTAAGTGACATCCAAAGTCCCAGAGAGAACATGTGGAAAGTCACAACAAACTAGACGTTGCATGTCCTCATTTTTGGTCCAGTGCTGCTTCATTTTCCTTAGTTTAGATGACATCACAGGCTAAACAAGAAAGTGGGTTTGGCTAAGACCAATGAGTCAAAAAAGTTAATGTTAGAAAACTAAGATCAGGGGCTAATATTCCTATATTCTAGGACTCGTAATGGTCAGCTGTGAGGCTCTTTCTTGCAGCTTGCTTGATTTGGACAATGAAGTGGGCAAGGGAGGTTATAATATCCTCATAAATTGTGAACTCAGTCGAGAGAGAGCTACGCAGAGGAGGATGGGGGTGGAATAACAGGGAGCAGAGAAGGGGTTAGAGACTGGCCGGAAGGAGGAGGTGGAAGCTGGAGGAATGCCCTGTCCTGAGTCCTGACCCAGAGTCTCTGGATCAGAAGAACCAGGAGGAGCCCTGGTGTGGCCAAGAGCACCCTCCCTCCTCAGCAGAAGAGGCTTCAGCATCTAGACCACGGGGCTGACAGCCTCCGATAGTTGCTGAGGAGGGTGAATCAGGGTTGGGGGAGCCTTCTGATCATGTCTAATGTGGATTGTTCTGATATTTCTGCTGGAAATTTCCACACAAACACACATCTTACTTCTGCTCTCAAAGTAACTCCAAATCGTAGTGGGGCAGCCTTTCAGGCATGGGCAGGAAGTGCTCTCGTCTCCCTTCCCTGATCCTTCTCTACACCAGGCTGAGCCTGACCATTCACTACCCACCCCCTGGCATGCTCACACACACACACACACACACACACACACACACACCATGACACAACTTTTGATCATATTTAGGATTGTATTTATGCTGTCAGCTCTTTGTGATAAACTCAGTTCTACTAAAGCCTGAATTTTTCAACACTTCATCAACTACAGTAACTACTGATAACATTTGGGTTACAGTATTACACTTTACAAAGCCCCTTGTCTTCTTCCTTTGGACTAGCAGTGGAGCACTCACTGGGTACCTGCCCAGCTATCAAATTTATCTCTTCAATTCTTACAGCAATCTTGGGATGTGGTCGCTGTTATCCCCATTTAAATGAGAAGGCTGAGGAAAGGCAAAATTATTTAGTTTGCTCCTCTTGATGACACAGAGGTCAATAGCCACATCTCTCTGACCTACCCTCCTGCTCCTCACCTCCACACTGGCACACTGATGCTGGTCCCTCTCCTGTCCTGGGCACCACATGGGTGGCAGAGCCCTGTAGAGGATTCTTAAAGCAAATATACTTCATAGGACCTGGTTTTCCAAAGCCTTGCAGTTTCAAATATTGACCTTGTGGAGGACTGGAAATTTTCCTCAGGCTATAAAGTCTCTGGTGTAAGATAAAGATTTGTGGCACAGCAGGTTGCTGGCTCAAAGACAGACTAGTTACTGATTGTTATGTAAAGATACTGAGAAATTGCTGTAAGAAGGAACGTTTGCTAAGATCAAGCTTGTGTTGATAGGGCCACTTAATTGCTTTACTGGAATGTCATCTGGCTTGTTTCACTGAAAGTGACCAGCCTATATTGTTAAACTATAACCCCACCTATGTTCTCTTTCTGTAATTTCCTGGTCTGGAAAATAAATGCAGGAAGAGAACCCCAATTCAGGGTTAATTTCCCAAGGAAGGGATGCCTCTTGCTTGAGGGTTCTGGGGGAGATTAACCACTTTGGGGTCTCTCACTGCTCGGAAGAGATGGGCTTTCAGTAATCCTTTGCAGCTCCATCACCCAGGAGAAGTGGGGTGACAAATCCATGGGGGGCAAAGCAACAGAGCCCAAGGTGGGCCACAGCCTACGAGTGGTCACCTGAAGGCAGAGAGAGGGCTGTTGACAGTCCTTATTTGGAAGGAACTTCAAGGGCTGAGTCCTGTGGACATGGCAGCTGTGTCAGGAAGTTGAATGGGAAGGTCATCCCTGAGAGTGACTGTAGAGCTGTGGTGGTTTAATTGGGAAGCTACCAACAACAAAAGGAAACAAACAAAACAGAAAGGTATCTGTTATTTCTTACAGATTCTCTTCAACCAAAGAGAGATGTCCTATCAGCAACAGCAACAGTGCAGAGTCCCCTGCCAGCCCCCTCCCCATGTCTCTGAGCCTCCCAAGGTCCCAGAGCCCTGCCCCCCACTGCCCAGCCAGCAGAAGTGCCCCCCTGTGCAGCATCCCCCGTGCCAACAGGAATGCCTGCCAAAGGAGAAGTGACACCTCTGGAGGCACCCTCCGACCTGGACATGAAGCAGTTGGATTCTCCTTCCTCTCACCACAGATTCTATTTTCATACAATAAAATGACACCACATGGCCCCAGAAGAAGCTACTTCTCCCAGCACTCAAAGTGAATCCTGAAACCTCCACAGTTAATCAACCCCTTCTCTCATCCACCCAATAGAGAGCAGAGGCTAGGAAGCTGTGACATGTTCTCAGGGCACTCCTTGGAGCCTGGACAGGACTATGCTTCTCTAGCGACTACCACCTGCAGTGGCAGCAAGGCAGCACCCTTTAACCACAATGCTGTTGGTCTCTCCCTGACAACTTTTGCCCCTGGAGGCTCAAAAACAATCCCACCAAGGAAAACACACACACACACACACACACACACACACACACACAATAGATTTTCTTCAGATTTCATATAGAAAAACAGATTTCTCCCAAAAGATCTTAAAATTCATTGGAGAAGACACTCTCCCCTCCTATGTGCTGGAGAAAAGTTGTTGGAGCCACCTGCCCTTTCTGCTCCTCAGCTTCACCCCTCCCCCTTTTCTTACTGCTGGTGGGACCCTTGCCAGGACTGACCACTCCCTGAACCCTCTCCCCCTGTTGGAATCATGCCACAGCCTCTCTCTTTGACAAATTAAAAATATCATCATTGAGAAATCTTGACTTTTGTTTGGTTAATGCCCAAACTGTTGTAGGTGTCCACAGGTGGGTTTGGGGAGCTGGGAAATGGCAGGAGTTGCAGGAAAAGGAAAAATGGCCTGGCCACGGGGATAGGACCCAGGGAAATGAGGAGGATCCTGCTCCCCATTGGAGCCCTCCCCAGTCTCCAACCCCGACTTACTAGTTCCCAAAGTGAGCACTGTCCATCGCTTCTCAGCCTTCTCTCCTGAGGAAAGAGGCATGAGGGAAAGCGAGGTGCGTTGGCAATGGAGCCACGGAGTGGGCTGGGAGATGTGGGGCTGCAGGACCTTAAGGAGAGTGGAGAGTAGAATACTTCCTTTGATTGTATTTAAATTGTTATGCCAGGCTTCAGCTACAATATCCAATGAAACAGGAGATTTAAAACAGTCTATGATGGGCCGGCCCGTGGCTCACTCGGGAGAGTGCGGTGCTGATAACACCAAGGCCACGGATTTGGATCCCACATAGGGATGGCCGGTTCACTCACTGGCTGAGCGTGGTGCTGACAAAACAGTCTATGATCTCTGATGTGTAGTTATAAGATACGTATTTGTAAGTGAAAGACCAAGCCCCACTCCTACATCTGATGTTTTGGGGTTCATTCTAATACAAGGAATGGGAATTCTAGTACAAGCAACAGCTGAAAGAAAAGGAACACAATAATTTCAAGACTCGCCCTGCAGCAATGGAGGTGTGGGTGCCCATGATGAGTGATGTTTATGTGACAACTCTGTTTCTTGCTAAACTTTCAGGGAGAGGCAAAAATAAATTTTGGTTCCCTGCATTTAGGAGTGTGAGAAATGCCCTCACCCGTCAGATGCCAAAGGATGGACACGGAGACACGAGATACAGCAAAGCGAGACTTTAATTATGACCTTATAAGTTTCGGGTGTCTGAAGGACAGGCACATGGAAAAGGGCTATAGCAAGCAATTTATTTCCTAGTATGCAAGTCCCTCCCCCCACTTCCTCATTGGCTGAGTACTATGGGATGCACAATCTTCCCAAATGGCTAAAATTTATTACCCCCTTGCAAGGAATTCCTTTGTCTGGGGGCTCAGAACAAGCCCACGAAAAAGGCCCACCTAAGCCCTGTGAAGGGAGAAACATTAGGGAATAAAGAAAACAATGGGAGCTAGTAATTAATTACCATCTCAAGGAGAGCCTTATCTGATCAGAGACCCTCCAGGAAAATGAAGAAAACAAAAGGGGCTAGGAACTAATTACCATCTCAATAAAACACCCTCAGATTAATTCATTTCCGAAAATGAATTACTTAGATTATTTTCTAACAAGGAGGCACAAACTTTCATGGGGGGAGACCAGCAGCTGTAACAGCCACCAGAGCTCTAGTTGACGTGTGTTGGTGATACATAGAACTTTCTGGTAGGCTGACTAATGCCCCCCACCCCCATGATGTCCACATCCTAATCCCCAGAACGTGTGAATATGTTCCTTACATGGTACTAGGGACTTTGTGGATGTGATTAAGTTTAGGACTTTGAGGTGGGGAGATGAGCCTGCATTATCTAGGGCCCAGCGTACTCACAAGGGTCCTGATAAGAGGGAAGGAGAAGGATCGGAGTGAGCTGCGGGAGAGAGAGGACAGAAGCAAGCGTTTTGAGTGATGTGAGGAAGGGGCAGTGGGCCAAGGAATGCAGGCAGCCTCCAGCACCTAGAAAAGGCAAGGAAACAGATTCTCCCTAGAAGCCTTCAGATGGACCCAGCCCTGCCAACACCTTGATTCTAGACTTCTGACTTCTACAATAGTATGAGAATAAAATTGTGGGGATTTAAACCATTAAGTGTGTGGTAACTTGTTACAGTAAATAAGAAACATTCCCTCTGCTTAACGTTCCTAAAGGAGACATGAGGTGAGGGCTGGGGCAGTGGGAAGGAGTGCAGAGGGCACTTAGTTCACCGGAGCACCTGGATTAGGCCCAGTATTATGTTGGAGCTGATACCCATGAGATCTGACTGGTGAATATTCAGAAATTTTGCAAGCCAGTTGTTACGCCACTGGTAGTTTGAGATTGTCCATAGTGGGAGGATGTTCACCCCTGAAAGCAGCACAGGTTACGTATAAGTCAAGGCCTTCCTGCCTCTCCTCCCAGCAGATTTAGCAGCACACTCTGATCAGTTCAGCATGCTGCCATGTGAACTGCCTATGGAGAAGGCCACAAGGCAGGGAATAAAGGTGGCTGCTAAGGGCTTCAGTCTTTTGAACAGAATTCTTCCAACAACCCCATGGGCTTGGAAAAGCACCCTGAGCTCTGGAAAGGAATACAGTAGCCAATGCCTTGAGGGCAGCCTAGGGAGACTGCGAGCAGAGGCCCAGCTTAGCCACGCCCAGATTCCTGACCCACAGAAACGGTCAGATAATAAATGTGCGTTGCTTTAGCTGCTAAATTTGTGGCAATCTGTTATGTAGGAATAGAAAACCAATACAGATACTATGAACAGTTTCTTGTCCCCCCAAATATTCCCTTCCCCAGGTTAACCATTCCCAGTCCTTTATGTTTTTTAAGCATTTGGGGGTTTTGGTTTCATTTTGGGTTTTTTTGTTTGTTTTTGGCAGAGGATATAGGCAGCAATTTTTAAGCATTTTTTACATGGCATAATTTCCTGGTTCTGCCACATCTTCATCTCTCTCAGCTTCAGTCATTCCAGAATGACCATATTCCTCTTACAAAAACATGCCCTGCAAAAAAAAAAAAAAAGAATGTGGATCTGACAGGACAAAGATAAAGATAAATGCCTCCCAGAAGTGAGCACCAGATACACAATCTGCAGCCACGAGGGGAAGTGGCAGTTTGGTAGCTGTGGCCTGTGGTGGTTCCTGTGGTTGTGATGGAAACCCAGTGGAAAAAGAGTAATCGCAGAAGGTGGAGGAAGGTGAGAGAGCACAGGGTGCCCCTACTTTCTCCTCTGGATACATGAGCTTAATCTCCCTAACTGTGAGACATTGGCCAGTAAGTGAAGGACTGCTCTTTCTTGCCAGGCTCCCCAGAACTCACAGGTTCTATTAGCAGCAGCCACAAAGTCAAGTCCCCTTCCCCATGCACAGTGCCCACTGCACCAGCAGGAATGCCCACCCAAGCAGATGGGACAGCCTCTGGAGCCACCACCCCCCAAATCCAGACTTGAGGCATGTGGAACCTGTCCTGTTCACCACATACACCCACTTCCCGATGCTCCCACCCTGAGCACCCACAGCCCAAGACTCCAGCTCTCATGAGCTCCAAGGATAAAACCTGTACAGCCCACTGTGTTTCCACAGGTGATGAATGACTCTTCCCAGCTCCTTCGCAGGAACAGCAGGGATTAGATGAAAGTACTCTCAGGATCTTCCTTAGAGTCAAGTGTGCTGTTGAGATCTAGCCTTTTAAATTTTAAGTGTACGATGTTGTTTTTTTGTTTGTTTGTTTGTTTTGGCAGCTGGCCAGTATGGGGATCCGAACCTGTGACCTTGGTGTTATAAGGCTGCACTCTAACCAGCTGAGCTAACCAGCCAGTCCCACAATGCATTGTATGACTATAGGTACAATGTTGTATAGCACATCTCTAGAGTTTAATCATCTTACTGAACTGAAACTTTATGTCTATTGATTAATAATTCCTCATTTCCCCCTCCCCCTAGACCCTGATAACCACCACTCTAGTCTTCAATTTTAGGAATTTGACTATTTTAGATGCTTCACATAATCAGAATCACGCAGTATAGTTTCCCTTAGTATCCGTGGGAGATTTTGGTACCCCCCTGGGATACCAAAATTTGCAGATGCTCAAGTCCCTGATATAAAATGGCCTAATATTTGCATGTAACTTATGCACATTCTCCCATATACTTTAAATCATTTATTACTTATAGTACCTAATACGATGTAAATGACATGTAAATAGCTGTTCTACTATATTGTTTAAGGAATAATAACAAGAAAAAAAGTCTGTACATGTTCAATATGGATGCAATTTTTTTCAAATATTTTCAATCCACAGTTGGTCGAACCCATAGCTGTGGAACCCATGAATAGAGAGGGTGGACTCTTTGTTTTCTGTGTCTGGCTTATTTCACTTTTCATAATGTCCTAAAGG
>NW_007734415.1:55096-55980 GCF_000696425.1 Galeopterus variegatus
AGAGGGTGGACTCTTTGTTTTCTGTGTCTGGCTTATTTCACTTTTCATAATGTCCTAAAGGACCATCCATATTGTTGTGTATGACAGAATTTCCTTGTTTTTAGGGCTGAATAGTATTCCATTGTACGTATATGCCATATTTTCTTTACTCATTCATCTGCTGATGGACATTTAGGTTGTTTCCACATCCCAGCTGTCATTAGATCAGACAACGCTGGTTCTTCCAGCTGCTGCTGTCCCAACTCATGCTGCCTCCTGGTGGCAAAAGATCATTAGGAAAATGGAGATCTGCCTCCTCTCATTTTACTTAAAAATGTGAAGACCTTACAAAGCAAAGCTGGTTAAGAAATTGAAAAGAACTGTTTCAAATCATCTGAAAATTCCCTATTCCTGACTTTGCAATCCAACAGTTAGTGGAGGAAATGGGTCCCCTGGTTTTTACTATCTTCCTGACACATGCAAAAATTTCTTCCTCTGTGCTCTGAGCCTGCAGAAGGCACTCAAACGTGCTGAAAGATTTTCTCTTTACCTCTGCCCCAGTGAGACCCCAGTTTATTTCCCCTTCCTGGAAGCTGGGAAGGTGAGGGAGTCACAGGAGGATAAAGGAAGCAAGAGTTTGGTGGGAAGCCTCAGGAGGAGCCCTGAATTAGAATCTGAGTCACAGCAGAGTGGGGTATGAGCTTTGTTCAAGAGAATGACTTACATCTACCTCTGAATGTCTCTCTCACAGCCCCCTTGCCCAGCTGCCTCCCTTCCAAGTAACCCCCCATCTAGGTCCCCCACCTCCACCACTGCTCCTGAAGAAGATCTCACCAGGCAGAGAATTTGTGTGAGTGTTAGTGGTAGAGAGGAGGTTCAAGGCAAGGGAAACACTAACTTCAGGG
>NW_007734415.1:56415-76085 GCF_000696425.1 Galeopterus variegatus
CTGGACTAGATGGAGGTTATATCCTGAACAAAGCCAGGGTGATCTGAGATTTCCAGCCCACAAGGCCCAATGGTGCCTGCCTCCTGGGATCTCTGAGCCTGATATAGGTATACTGACAATGCAAGCTGACCCTTAGAGACAGATCTTCACCCAAATAATGTCAGATTTCCCTCTTCTGACAGATAGTTCACTTGTTTCTTAACTGTCCTGCCAGATTTTGTCTCATATATCCATTGATTTATTCCCCAAACATTCATTGAGCATCTATTATATATCAGGACCTGGGCCAGCATTAAAGATGCAAAGAATAATAAGAGGGTCCTTCCCTGAAGTAGGGCACTGTGTGAGACGGGAATCAGCAGAACAGGTAATGGGGTGGGTGGTCAAGCTTCAGGGAGTGCCCTGGAGACGCCCAGAGATGGCATCTCTTGACTACAGCAGGGTGGGGTGCCGAGGGGGCTCTGCATGGAAGGTGCTTGTCAAGTTGTGTGTAGAAGGTGAAAAAAATAAATATCAATCAAACAAAAAGGGAGAGAACATTCCAGTTAGAGAGAAGAGCAATTGCAAAGTTATTGAAATAATGTTATTTCATCTCTTCATTGACAGCAACATTAATTATTGAGTTACTAACACATGCTGGGCCATGCACTGGGCACTGGGGGTACAGAGATAAAAATAAGTGGTTCCTGATATCCAGACTAGCCCATCATGTGAGGGAGATAGATTGGGAAATAAGTAACTACACAATATAGGGATAAAAATTTCAGAATGAGCTTGGCTAAGTCAACCAACAGCCTGGGAAATTCAGATAAATTACACCCACGGTAAATTTCCTGTGAGTCCAAGGTTGAGGAGAGAGGAGGAAGGACTTGACAAGTCCTGGCAGAGAAAAAGCACAGAGTCTCAAAAGTCCACCACATTTTGGGAACTGCAAGTAGTTTAACCCTAGAATCTATGGTAAAAGTAGAGGACTGAGCTGAAAGCAGGGGCCCGATTAGTAAGAGTTTTGTAGACCTAACTAACAACCTTGGGCCTCATCTTAAACACAGTGGTAAAATTCAGCTTTTGTTTTTTAAAATGCACAGTGACAGTGCTGTGGAGTGTGAGTTGTAGGTGGGCACTCCGGAGGCAGGGAGGCCCGTGACGATGATGATGACAGCGCAGTGGTTGGGGCAGGGATTGTCGCCTCAAGGGAGGGCCTATGGTTCAGAAAACAGAATGGCAGATCCTGGTGGCATATTTGGTGTGGGGCTGAGTGGGAGGCCGGAGTCTGGGATGATCCCGGGTTTCTGCTTAGGAGTCTTGGTGGATGGGGGTGCCATTCAGAGCTGGAGCACATGAGAGGAGCATGTTAGGAAGGATGTGGAAGGCAATGAATTCTGACTTGTAAGGTCAGTTAGAGGCACAATGATAACAGATGTTATCATTTGACTTAGAGAACAGGGAAGAGGGTGGGCTTTGGAGTTCTTTACTGTGACGGTGGTAGTTAGAGCAATGGCGGAAAATGAGACCAGCAGCAAGGGCCAGGTGAGGTTGGAAGTTCCGCAGAGAAGGAACGTCAGAGCTCACCACCGCAAACAGCCATAGACGATTGGCCCGAGAACAGCCATTTTGTAAAACGCAGCTTTAAGCAGAATGCTGGCCATAAAGAAGTGTTTTTGTAACCCTGGCTCACAGCAGAGCTCGTGGGAAAACACTGCAGGACTTAGCGCTCAGGGAGAGCAAGGTAGTAAGAGCTAATCAGGAACTTGGTGAACTGACCGTTCTTGCTCTGGAGTCACAGCTGCCCAGGAACAGGACAGCATCCAGCTTTGGGAGCCAGATAACGCCCGCATTCCAAGGATGAATGAGAGAATTACAGAACCAGATGAAAGAGTTACAGAACTGTCCCTGAGATAAAGAAAGCCCAGAACCTGCAAAATTTCACCTAGCAGCTTTCCGATGGGACTAACTTCCTGCTTTGTTTCCCACACTCTTCCCTTTAAAAACCCTCGCTGAGGCTCTCAAGCTTCTGAGACAGTCTGCAGCCACAGCTGTCTTCAGGTTGCACTTCCTGATAATAAAGCTTCCATACCTTGCATCAATCTCGGACTCTTGAGTCCTTTATTTCCCGGCAAAGGAGTGGCTGTACTTGGATGCTGGTTACAGGAAGAGTCAAGGAGAGTAGGGGAGGCTAGAGAAGTGGGAGACTATCCAGGTCACAGAGGGCACAAAGAGGGGACGGGTAAAAAAGAGGACATGACAGTATCAAAAACTGCAGAAAAGTCAAGTAGGATAAATACTGAACCATGTCCATGAGGACATCATAGAACTTTCCTCCTCTATACATAATGAATGAGCAAAAATATATAAATATCAGAGAAAAATTGCCAATGGTGATTGATGAACAGCAATAGGGGAGGATGTATAGCTGGTTCCCAGGGGCCAGGTATGGGCCATAGGGGAAGGAGAGCTGGCTGCCCAGGCCATTTAAAATGTTGCCCAACTGTAAATTAATAGAGCCACTATGGAAAACAGCATGGAGTTTCCTCAGACAGCTATAGATTAATCTATCATACAACCCAGCGATCCCACTTCTGGATATATACCCAAAAGAATGGAAATTATCATGTCAAATGGATACCTGCACTCCCATGTTTATCACAGCTCTATTTACAATAGCCAAGATATGGAACCAACCTAAATGTCCATCGACAGATGACTGGATAAGGAAAATGTGATGTATGTATGCAATGGAATGCTACTCAGCCATAAAAAAGAATGAAATTCTGCCAATCGCAGCAACATGGATGAGCTTGGAGAAAATTATGTTAAGTGAAATAAGCCAGGCACAGAGGGAAAAATACTGCATGTCCTCATTCATAAGTGGGAGCAAAGAGAGAAAGAAGGAAGGAAAGAAAGACCACAGTGATATGTTGAACTTGTAGAGGGAGAGAGCAGACCTAGGGTTGCCAGGGGTGGAAGGGAGGAAGAGAGGGGTTGGAGAAAGGCTGGGCAGGGGACACGGGGAATAATTGCAACTTGAGGTGGTGGCCATGCTGATAGTATTGATATGATCACCACATCTTGGGCACAGGGGCTGATGGTCAGCTCTGTTCCCCGTGAATATGTACGATCACTATTAATTAATTAACTAATTAATTAATTAAATGCTGTCCAAAAGGGCCCCTGGAGATGAGGGAATCCAGCCAGAGAAGCTGGTGGAGAACTTGCCAAATGTCTAGGCATTGCAAGCCATAGCATCTCACCAAAAGAAACATGTTTGCCAGTATTGAAGGACTGCTAGCAAAACCCCAAGGCAGGGATGGTGGCTTCTCCTGAAGAACACATTCGAGTTCCCCACAGAGAAAGGTCAGCTTTAAATACTTGCCAAGCCCCAAAATCTCCTAGGTCAGCTCAGAACTTTTCAGCCTCTTCTCTTTCCTCCCTCTGCAGCCTCTACCCCCAAAGCAGTTGGGTGAGCAAGGAAAGAGGAGCAGAAACTTCCAAGTAGCAAACAGAGAAGATGCTCTCCATTCCCACTGCAGACTTGCTGCCTGCAGCAGTCCCAGGTGGGAAAGAGAAGGAAATCCAATATTCAGGGAAATAGATTTTCCAATACCTGAAATAAGGTTGTTTAGGTAAGTAGAAGTGACCAGAGAACTTATTCCTTAGCATGACCCTGATAGTCAATGGCATCTGCTAGATTTCATCCCAAGAGGAAGGGAAGAACCAGCCCCATGGAGAGCATTTTAAAGGCATCAAGAGAAGAAATCGAGATGTTTTCTGACTTTATCCTTAAGTCCTGCTTGTTCAACAAGAATTACACAGAGAGATAGAAAAAGACAGGAAAAAAGGGGGGGGGACTTTGCCCCCCAAAAAAACCAGAAAGCAGGATCCTAGTAAGTTAAAACGGCTGATGCAAACCATGTTCCTGGCCTGGTACGATATACAGACACGCGGGGCCTGGAGGCACACACAGGAACCACTGAACGGCCCGATGACTTTTTTGGCCTTAATGTTTAAATTACTACCTTTTATCACTCATATTTATATCAATTCTCCCTACTCAAAACTGAAATCACCCATTAACAGTTAATACTGAAAGATTTAATCTTGCTTTGAACACCACCAGGAACTTCGGCTAGAAAAAAAAATGATATGAAGAGGTCCGAGGAGAATATTGAGTTGGAAAAGTGGGATTTCAGGGCCAAGATCAGAATATGAGAGAAAGAGACAGAGATAGAGACACAAAGAGAGATCTAAGAAGTCAGGGGATGAAGAAGCCAGCCCAGCACTGAAAATATAATAACTAATAGGTAGCACAGCAAGCATTTGTTGGGGGTTCTTCATACATCGTATGTCCCATCTTTACAACAACCCTACGAGGACAGTGGGAGGTATGATGGATGAGACCGCAGCTGCTGCACTGGAAAGCGCCTGGCATGTCATAAGCAATCAACATAAGTTATATATTATCCTAAGACAGGTGCTACTATTATATCATGTTATAGATGAGGGAATTGGACTCAGAATGATTAAGTAAATTAAGTGGGAGGGAGGTCATTTGATAAATAAAGGGTAAAAGCAGGATTTAAACTCAGGAATCTGACTCCAGGGTCCTCACCCTTGACTCCTATTCTGGGCTGGGATTTGACGCTTGCTCATGTCCCCTTCAGCTTCTCTCTCGAGACCCCGCTGCCTAAGAAGCCAGATCTGTGCTTCGCCTTAGTGGTGCTCTGCTGCCAGCCAGACCCTCAGCAAGAGGTGAGGCCAGCAGGTGGGATACTGACACTGCCAGAAGCGCGGACCTCTAGAGAGGAGGGTTTTCACCACTGAGAAGATGGTGGGGAAATTATGTCCTGTTGGAAGCTCGGTGAATAATGTACTTTCCCTCAGTGTGTACTTCTTGAGCAAGAAATAGGAGAGGGAAGAGAAGAAAGAGAGGAAGACAGTAGGGGGTAGTAGAAACCACTGCGTCTTTTGAATGACTGCCTTCCGCATATCCAGATCGGTAGCTCCGGCCCAGAGCTGAAGACTAGGTAGAGTGGGGTCTCCTGAGAACGGTGTGGGAACTGCTTCCCAACAGCTCTGGGGACATGGGGCTTATCAGCAAAATGACAGAGGAAAGAAAATGAGTAGACAGGAGTGGGCTGTGCCTAGACCAGGCTCTACCACTAATGATCCCAGTGGCAGGGGGTCCATTCTAGTCCCCCCCCCTCTCATTTAGGTTCATTTGTGTTTTCATTGGACAGTATGTGGCAATTTTTATCCTTTGTAAATACTCAATAAACTCTATATTGGGATTCTCTACCCCCCCTCCCAGTCCTTCTTCTTTTCCTCCCACAGTCCTTTCTCTGGACCAGCTCATACTCATTCACTCAATAAACACTCGTGGGACTGAAATGAACTCAAACTCTCAGGCGCACCCCACAGCACGAGGGCCAAAGCCATATTTGCAGTAACCAACCAAAGTGCTCCACTGTCCCCTGATTCAACCCTCTGAGACTCAAACCCATATTCTTCTAGCACAAACCTGTTCGCCTCTTTCCTCAGCTCCCATTAAAGGTAACATTACTGTAATGTTACCTTCTTGAAACCTGGGAGTCATCTTCAAGTCTTCTTTCTTCTTAACTTTCTACACAGAGTCAGTAACCAAGTCCCATAAAGTTGCCTCTCTGACGAAGTTTCTCTCATTAGTATCCACTCCCTACCACTAACCCTGCCTTCCTCCAGACTTGAAGTTTCCATAATTTCTTTGAAATAGGCTGATTCCACTTTCATGCCACCACCCCATCTCCCAATCCATCCCACACTTTGCTGTCAGGAATATCTTTCGACATCTTAGACATAATTATATCACAATGTTAATCACGAGTCCCACACCAACCTCCCAGTACCACCCAGATGCATCCCTACTCCAACCACAAAGACCTACTGGCCAGGCCTTGGTCGACCTTGTCAACTGACAAGGGTAAGGAGGGAACCTCTGAGAGGCAAACCCTTCTGCTCGAAATCTGGGGTTAACCCAGTTGGCCAGAAGCAGTCAGTAACATCAAATTGAATTTCTTTCTAACACACAGCATTTAACGCAGATATCAAGAGGTGGCCCATTCCCTGATTTGAAAAATAATTGCAGAACCCAAAAAATAGTGTATTTGTTTAAAGACATTGACAAAGAACTAAAATAATCATTGGGCTTGGGCCAGGAAGTGTGAGGTGGTAAAAGGTTTCAGAATCTCATGTTAGAAAAATAGGGAGGAAAGGAGAGTCAAAATAGCTGTGATCAACCCAGGACTGCTTTCCTAGAAAGGTGGAGAAGGGCAAGCTCAGAGGAGTTATAACTTCGGGAGCTGGGGGAGGAAACAGAGACTGTGAGTAAACAGTCAGCCAGCTTTTCTACTCCTAGCAACAATAAGCCTCCTATCCTTAGAGCTCAGGAGTCTTCCCTGTAGCCTCCTTTCACCAGCATGAATTTTGAGGGACCTGGGGAGGGGTAATGAATGATAGCTCAGGTCATGACTTGGGTTGAGCTGGGAGCTCTGGAGCCACACAACAATTGCCACCTGTTGATGCTGTGATGATGTCACAAGTAGAGCTTACCCCTACCCCCACCCCCAGTTTCCTCAGAGCTGGGCAGAGGAACCAGAGGGAAAATCCACCTTCCCAAGCACAGCCTTACCGTCCACCTCACCCGACTGCTTGTCAAGTTCACTACCAACACAAAGGGGTGAGTTGCATTGGGATGACGGGGAGTGGCCACTCTTTTACCTCTCCTGTCTTGAAAGTGACCTGCAGCATCCCAGGCACTGAGCAGGGTTGAGGGGGAGGGTTACACTGAGTGAAAGTTTCCTGTCATTTTTCAGTAGCAAGGACCAGAGTGTGCTTCACCTTGGAATAGAGATTCTCAACAATTTTAGAGTTCAACTTAATGATCTACCTCCCCGAAGAGCCATACTGATTTTAAAACTAAATCAGACTAAATTTTATTTTTATATTATAAAAGGAAAGCAAAGGCATGTCATTGAGATCTAACTTGAAGTATTGTCAGGAACTGAAAAGCCCTGGATATCTAGAAGTTAAACTGTCCAGAGAGAAAGATTTGGCTCAGGGCAAAACTCAACAGAAGAAAAAAGAATTACCTTTCAAAAACCATATTTTGTGGCTCTAGCATGCATATTTGCAGAGAAATTAGAATTTCCCAGTTCATCTCTTCCTCTCCTGATTTCTTTCCTCATCCCACTCACCTGGCAGAACCTGAATGGGGGTGATGGGGGGGCCAGATCTAGAGTTGTCCATGGGAACTCAGTCATAGTAGTGGTTCATTATCTTCCCTTCCCCAGCCCTCGAGTGAAGAAAGCAATTGTTCTGGGTCCCTAAGTCCACTAATATACCTCCATCTCTCTCCAGGGGGATGGGGAAGTGGCCTTACAGGAGTTCTTTAAAGTCTTTCTTGTGTCATGGGTGCCCTCGGCAGTCTGATCAAACTTATGGACTCCTAGAATAATGTTTTTACATGTATTAAATAGAACACAAGCGGTTACAAAAAGATAACAACTGTATTAAAATACAGTTCTTATGGTTCGGTGGGGAGGGGTTCCTAGGACCCCAGGTGAAGAACGAGGAGTTCTTTAAAGTCTTTCTTGTGTCATGGGTGCCCTCGGCAGCCTGATCAGACTTATGGACTCCTAGAATAATGTTTTTACATGTATTAAATAGAACACAAGCGGTTACAAAAAGATAACAACGGTATTAAAATACAGTTCTTATGGTTCGGTGGGGAGGGGTTCCTAGGACCCCAGGTGAAGAACTCCTACTAGAGTCTATGGAATGGAAACAAGTATAAGTGAAAAGAAAGCAGAGTAAGGGTGGAGAGATCAAGAAATGTTGTCACCAATCCACTACAAGGACAAGGACAGCCCTCAGATGAGAAGAGGGTCGAGAGCCTGAGCACATCCCAGGAAAGGCTTTTTTAAGAATACAGACGGGCAGGCGGTTTGAGTAGGAAGTCTGTACTAATCCTCTCCCATCTCATGTTTCTTTGCAGGGCCCGGATAATCAAGAAATAATGTCAAGTGATGATAAAAGTAAATCTAGTGACAAAAATAAACCTACTGACCCCAAGACTGAGCCCAAGAACTGCGATCCCAGATGTGAACAAAAGTGTGAGTCCAGATGCCAGCCCAGCTGTTTAAAGAAGCTGCTGCAACGCTGCTCCGAAAAGTGCCCACGGGAGAAGTGTCCAGACCCACCAAAGTGCCCACCGCCGTGCCCGAGCCCCACGTGCTGCCCCCAGCCACCTCCCCCGGTGTGCCCCCCACCCTGCCCTCCCAAGCCCTGCATCAAGCCCTGTCCTCCTAAATGCCCACCTCCCTGACCACCCTCCTGTCCATCCCGCTGTCCACCCCCAGAATGAGGCAGCATGGGTACCACTCAACCCCATGACCACTGACATCTCCACCATGTGCATCACTCTGGGGTTGAAAACTGAAACATGAACTGACAAGTAAACATGTTCCTCTGCTGTGTAGGACTTCTGGTGTTTTGGCAGGCTTGGGTTTTTCTATTGTTTTACAGCACTGAACCACCAAGAAGCAATCCCTGGAGAGTGAGGCTAGAACCCTCCACTATCAACCTTTGTGAACCGGCCTCCCCTCTGACTCCACCTGCTGCTTGGAGGGACGTGCCTTCTTCTGAAGGGTGTGCCCAGAGAACACTGGTCTCTGTTAGAGCAAAGCCTGAGAGATCCATAGATATGGCTGCAGCTGTAACGTATCTAACCTCAGGAAGCGGGAGGGAGGGGAAAGAGGAGTGGGATGTTCAGGAAAACATTGCATTCCCCTTTGCTGTTAGTCCCACTGCAGAATGCTTGAGCAGAAGGGCTCTGAGTACAGACTGCATGGGTTTAAACCTCAGCTCTGCTCCCTAACAACTTGTGACCTTAAGCAAGTTGCTTAACTTCTCTGTGCCTGTTTCCTTCTCTGTGCAAAAGGAATGATGATGCTAATAGTACTGTTGTTGCAGGGTTGTTGTGAGGCTTAAGAGGTTAAGATGCCAAGTGCCTGGTTTACTGGGACACAGCCAGTGCTCAGTGAAGGGAGTACCCTGCACCTGCACTTAATTGCTCTGTGCTTCTCTTCTTCGTTAGACTGTACATCTCCTGAGCACAATAGTCAGGCTCTAAATTACACCTGTAGGCACACAGCTAGACATTTATTTAAAAATGAGAAAAGCATTGTGGATTATACCAATTCCAATTACCTGGCTTTGATACTGAACTGTAGTTGTGTGACATCACTATTAAGAGAATCCCGGTGAAGTTTACATGAGACCTCTATTTTTGCAACTCTGTAAATCTATAATATTTCAAAATAAAAACTTGAGTTAAAAAAAATAGATACACATTTGGGAGGACCCCAATTAAGAATGAACAGGGAAAGTAGATATGTTAGTGGGATATGTGACAACTGATATGTTAGTGGGAATTATTGAGCTAAAGTAACTTAATTCACTAAAAAGGAATTTATCAGTTCATAATGCTGAGAAGGATATTGGGGCAGGCATAGAATTACAGATATAACTGTAGCAACCAGGACTGGGAGAGTGGACTGTCCCCCACCCCTTCAGGCTCCTTCATCTCCACCAGCCCACTCCTCCTTGGGATGTGTCCGATCCTCTCCTAGAACCTCCTCCATGTGGTAAGGTCCTTGGCCAGCTGCAGACTCGGCTTGTTGACAGGTTGGGCATGAGGGCGCTCCTGTTATCTGCAGGAAAGAAACCTCATGGCCTAGATGGTCATGAGCCCACCCTGTGGCCAAGCAGATGACCAGAGCTTTGCCACACAGATAAAACCAGTACTGAATTACTACAGTCCACAGCATTTAAGTGGAAATAAGTGTGTGATTCTCTGATGTCATAGTAACAGGTAATAAAAGAGGCCAAATCTGAACTGGCTCTCTATGGAATCATGGCACATAAACAGCTTTCCACCCTTCTGAGTCTAGGATATGATTCAGGACAGCAAAGTGTGCTGTGAGTTCAGATAGAACAAAATGTGTCAAAGAAAAGTCACCTGGGACTCTCCCCAGACTGAGGTTGTATAATCAGCTAGTTACAGAAGCAGGCTTTTAGAACACGTGAGCAAGACAGGCCTCTAGGAGCCACTGCCTCATTTTCCAGATGTGGAAACTTGGCCTTGGGGCCTCAAGGCCTCCTGGCAAGAATGGGAGCCTGGCACTCACACCCTAGCACCCTACAGAGAAGCACCTGCTGGATGACAGAACCTCTGGAAGTCTAGGGCACTGGGGGACTGTGGTCAACTGTTGATAACAGGTGGAAAATCCTTCCATCTCACAGGAAATCAGAAAGAAAGAAAAGGAAGGGAGGGAGAGAGGGATAGAGAAAGGAAGGGGAGAGATGGAGAGAGGGAGGAAAAGATGAGAAGAAAGGAAGGAAAGGAGGGAGGGTAGAGAGGGGCAGAGAGAGAGAGAGAGAGAGAGAGAATAGTACAATAATGTGACATCCTCTTCCATCTGTTAAAGGATCACTTTTAAATAACAAGTCCCAGAATCCCAGTATGAAAGAGTATGCCATTGTTGGTGGGAGTGTAAATGGACAAAAATCCTTTTAGAAAACAATTTGGGGAATATGGGAATGTGTATCAAAAGCACAATGTGTCTATTAAAACAAAATTTTTTAAAAAGCATAAATGAGGGCCAACCCCGTGGCTCACTCGGTAGAGTGCAGCGTTGGGAGCACAGCAGCGCTGCCGCCGTGGGTTCAGATCCTATATAGGGATGGCCGGTGTGCTCACTGGCTGAGCGTGGTGCAGGCGACACCAAGCCAAGGGTTGCGATCCCCTTACCGGTCACAAAAAAAAAAAAACGGTCACAAAAAAAAAAAAAAAAAAAAAGCATAAATGATTCAACTCTTTGGTCTAATGGTTCTACCTCATAGAAACTACGCAAAGAAAAATAATTTCAAAATGGGGGGAGGGGGAAACTATATAAATAAAAGTCATTATCATAATGTAACTTAGAAATAATTTAAATATCTAACAAGGTTTGAATAAATAAACTTGGACCTATTGATGGAGCATTATGCAGTCATTGAAATGTATTAAAGAAAAAGAAGAAAGGTCTCAATTGAACGTAGAGCATAAAAAAATTACCTTTAACCAAAAGCTGCTGTGAACAATAATGACAATGTAAATATGACAGAATAAAATTTGTGGACATTCTCATTATTTTAGGACAATGGAGTTATGGGTGACTAGTATTTTTATTTTCACTGGTTTCTGGATTTTCATTAATATGCTTTTATTTGTTTTGTAATAGGAAAATCATGAAATAATTCATAAAACAATCATGAATACTTCAGAGACCCCCACAGTCCTTTCTTTTATTCAGTACACAAAAAGAAAGGAAGGAAGGGAGACCATCTTAAGGAGCCTGCACCAAGCAGAAGGCACCTCACGTTGGGTCCCTTCCAGGTGGAAGATCTCATCCCAGGCCTCTGGGCGGCTCCTTGAGAGTATGGGTCAGGGGCCTGTGCCCTCCCAGGTGGCTCTGAGAACTCTGGGCACAGACTGGGAGGAGGCCAGCTCTGAGAACATGAAACCATCCATTGCCAATTTAGTTCTTGCTTCTCCATGCAAATGAAACCAGAGATAGACATCTATTAATGGCTACTTTCCCAGCAAAGAGCTGGATCAAAGGCAATTCCAGGGAAGATGGCTAGAACGTGATGAGGTACCACCTCCCTGCAGAATGCCATAATTACCCATAGCCCCGGCGGCGGTCACCAGGGCTCTGCCCCAAAAGGGAGAGGGTTGTATAAATAAGCAGCACTGAGAATGGCACCACAAGAACCCGTGCAGCACTTGGCTCGATGGCTCACAGATAATGAGGTAGGCAGGACCAAGCCCTCTCCTTTCATGGCAAAGCAGTTCTGAGGGTCTATTAAGATGGTCACAGAAGGAGACTCCCCACAGACCCCCTTGCATCACGTTTTCTTAAGAATCAGGCAGAGTACAACTGGCCTTTAAAAAAGGGCTTCTAAGCCATCCCAAACCAGGCTAGCTGGGGGCGACTGGCCGGCAGGTGGGCCAAAGCTATGAAAAGACTGGGCACAGAAACACAGGAATGTCTTGCTTTGAAACTGGAAGGAACCTTAGAGATCATTTTCTTGCGTCTCCCATCCCCACATGTGAGTGGCACCTGGGGAAATGGCAGGAAGTAACCAGTGACCAAACATGCCCTATTTTTCCTATCCTGCTTCCATATGACCAAAGATTCCAGCTCGGAGACACAAGCACAGGCACATTCTGGAAGGCTTTATTGATAATAAGTCATAACTGCTTCTTTGTCACAGCTGTTGAGGCTCAGCAAATAAACAGATTGGTAAATACATACAGTAAGTCATTCATCAAACACATTAAGATTCTGAGATACAGGCTGATCATAAAATGCATACCAGGATATTGTCAGTTGCACCTGTCTTCCAGGTGCATGAAACCTCAAACATCTCACCTCCAGAACTATGTGTTCTCTCCCGGACTCAAAGGAAATTCTCTCAGACTGAGGATTCACAGCTTTTTTCCCCCAGTAATTTCCTCAACATCTCTCACCTACACCACTCAAACCTCTTAACTGGCTTTCAAAGCCCACCTTCCTCCAGTCCTCACTCCAACAAAAGCCAGCCAAGGCAGTCTTACTAAAACTCAAATCTAGACATGGCACTCTCTTGCTTAATTAAAACCCTTAAGAGTCTCCCCTTTGCATAGAAAGCAGCTCAAAGGACTTAACCTGTCATATGGGAGTCTTCAGGACCTAGCCCCTGCCTCCTCCTCCATCTCCTTCTACAACTTGGCAGACCCCATAAGAGGTAACTGCTGGCGTTTTCTGGCACGCACCAGAGCATCTCTGACCTTCACGACTTTACACCTGCTTTTCTTCTTTCATTCTTCCTTCCTCCACTGAATCCTCCTCTGAATGATCCATCTAGGCAAATCTTGGGTCACCTGCTTCAAAATGCTTCCCCATCCCTCTCCCGCAGGCTGGTCAGATGCCCCTTTCCATGGTCTCAGAGCATCCATGCCTTCTTCTCCCATAACATCTATCACACCATATCCTGGTCATTTGTTTGTAATCTGACTCTCCCACTTGACAGTAAGCTCTGTGAGAAGAGACAGCCAGGCACAGGCACACATAGCAGACATTGCATGATAATAAATGAGTAGATGCTGGGTGGCTTTGGGGGCACTTGTCAAAAGAGGAAGAAGTGACTCTGAACTGAGCCCCATCCACAGTGCTCACTAACCTCGCTGCAGGGAGTCATCTCCAGAATTTGTCAGTGAAGAAAGGGCCGAGGGGCTGGATATGGTGGCCTGGGGCTGAGAGAAAGGCAGCCTGGCCTCCCCAGGGTCCTTCCCTTGGCCACTCTCCCCTTAGGCCACATGATGCAGATCCTGCCAGCCCTCATCTTCACCTCACCGGGGAGATGCAGCCTGCCTTGGAGCAGGTTTCTCACCTTGGAAGGCAGCACAGTAAAGGGAAAGGGCTTGACATCACATGACATGGATTCAAAGTTATCTCAGCACTAACCAGCTGTGTGGCCCAAGTAAGCTGTTGAACCTCAGGGGGAAAGGAGGGTCACGGTTTCTTCACCTGAAGAATGAAAAGAAAATTCCCACCAAGGGATGAGGGTGGGGTATGAAGTGAGAGGACTTATGCCAAGCCTGGCACTTAGAAAGCCAAGATGCCAGTAACACTCGACTACCTATCATAACCTGTCACCTACTGCATTGAGAACTTCTGGCCATCTGCTGTGTGAAGCAGCAGGTTTGAGGGAGAAAAGGGGAATTCCAGGAGACAACGAGAACTATCTCTGAAGGTGAATAGAGTTAGGGAACCATCCTCTTCACCCCGTTCCCAAGTTGGGCCCACAGTAAGAGCCAAGAGGAGACTTTTGCATCATAGAGTATCATAGTGATGCGGCATTTAAAACACCCTTGTGTCTGGGTGAGGAAACTAAGGTCCACAGAGGGAAACAACTTAGCGAAAGTCACACTGAGGTGGTCATTAGAGTGTCTAGAATTTTTAACCCCAATTTAGGCCAAGATAAGCCAGGAACCAGACTCAAAAGTGGAAAGGCTGAAGACCAACAGCAAACCTAAACCATTTGAGAACATCATTTCTCCCTACTGTCTGTGTTAGTGGCTTTTAACCTGGGGCCCCTGAACCCCCGAAGGTGAAAGCGTGTGCATATGTGTATTTCCTCATGACCCTAAATCTGTTAAGAACCCCTGGCTGGTCTGCATCTTTGTTGCTTTCCTGAAGCTTATAAAAAATCCCCAATATAATGGTCTCCTAAATGTTTCCACATGGATCATCATCCAGACCAGACACAAGCTCCCCACGTGACATTGAACAAGGCCTTTAGCACTTTTGCACCTCAGTTTCCTTGTCTTAAAAAAAAAAAATTCAATCAGCACATAGTTCCGTGCTACTGTTTAAAGCACATGCTGGGGCCAAAACAAGGTGGTGGAATCAGGTAGCCTCTCATGTCCCTTTTGGCCCCAATGTCCTGTGACCCACAGCTCCTCCCACACCTCTGATTCAGACTCCCTGTGTGGGTGACACAGGACAAGGGAAGGGAGAGGAATGGTGGACTCTCCCCTAGGAATTCACAAGCTCAGTGAGCTCCCCAGAGGCACCTGCTCCCCAGGAAACGGGATGAGCCGCATTCTGCACCACTCAGCTTTATCAGAGCCATTGCCCTGTAATATGCAGATGAATGAATCAGAGGAGTCTGAGAACTTTTACGATCTGAACAAAGGAGATAGTTATTTGATGGGAATGAAAAAAAAAGCAATGTCCTGCACATACCTGAGTCTCTTCTGCTGACCCTGTCTAATTATGCCCTGACTCCCAATAATGACAGCTCCAGAAGTCTAAAATCTTAAATCTCAGGTGGCATTAAATCAGATTAGCCTCAATCTTGCTGGAGGGCTAGGGATGGTCAGAGAAACTAGTCACCTTATCTTAAGATTTTGGGTGGGACAGTCTTCTTAAAGCTGTCCAAGCCACAGCCCAGATATTGGGTCACGAAGGTTGATTTTTGAGGGCTCAGACCCGAAATATTCCCACTCTGCACCTAGGAAAAGACAGATGACCTAAGGTAATTCAGCCACTGTCACATGCAGAGGGCAGAAGACTGGGTCTTCCTATGGGTATATTATAATCTAATCAGGAGGAAAAGCCCACCCACACACATCTGTGTCCACTCACAAAATCACATAGATACCCAGGCTAATCATTCATGATCACATTTATAGTATCACAGAATGTCAGAGATAGAATGGACCTGACTGAAAGTCTAACTTTCCTATTTTAAAGATGATGAAACTGAGGCCAAAGAAGGTCAGGGACTTGCCTGAGGTCACACATCTTGGTAGGGACACAGCCAGGTATCCTGGACCTCTGTGCAGTACATTGTCTATGCATCACAGTGAGTAGAAAAGTACAAGTCAATGACCAAGCGTTGAGGGGACAGAGAACAAGAATGACGGGAGGGAATCAAGGAAGGCTTCATGCAGGAGGTGAGTCCTGAATCAATTCAGACTGTGCTAACATTCTGTAAGTAGCTTGATGGTCCTAAGTGTTGGTACATATGTTCTCTAATTTATTCCTCACAAGAAATCTGTGCAATAGTATTTTCCCTTCTCAACAAGAGTAAATTGAGGCTCCAGGGAACTAATTCACTTACCCAATATTGCACAGTCTCTATGTAGTAGTCAACCCTAGGTTAAGGAGATCCTGAGTTCAGTTCTTTTTCCATGCATCTTAGTGTCTCTTTTACCAAAATCTAGTCTTTGACTGAAGGTGCTGACATGACGAGTAAGAATATACTTACATGAGGGAATGCTAAAATGAGATTTCATTTCTTCGTCTGAGACATCCCTCCTCCAGAGTTCCCAGGAGCTTCAGACATTGGGAAGGTGTCTTCTAACACTGCTATCACAAGTTACCACAAACTTAGTGGCTTAAAACAACAAAAAATCCATTAAAAGATCTGGAGGTCAGAAGTCTGACACAGTCTCACTGCACTAAAATCAAAGTGCCAGCAAGGCCGCATTTCTTTCTGGAGGCTCTATGGAAGAATCTGTTTCCTTGCCTTTTCCAGCTTCTAGAAGCTGCCTGCATTCCTGGGTCACGGACTCCTGTCTTCAAAGCCAGCAATGGTCAGTCAAGTCTTTCTCACATCACATCAGTCTGACACTGACTCCTTTCCTCCCTTTTCCACTTTTAAGGACCCTTGTGATTATGTGGGTTCCACCCGGATAATCCAGGATAATCTCCCTATTTTGAGGTCATCTGATTAACAACTTTGATTCCATCTGCCACCTACTTTCCTTACTTTCCTTTTGCACAATAACCTAACATATTCACCAGTTCTAGAGATTAGGTTATGGCCATCTTTGGGAGGCCATTATTCTGTCTACCACAGAAGGACTTTAAGGTCAATTTCAAGAATGTTCCACTGTCATGAATCAACTGAATGATAGCCAAGGAGTCCTTTGAGAAGAGTCGAACTCTGGGCTCTGCCTAACTGGGTTCATCCCCCTCCACAAGAACATGATCTGGTCTCTCCATCGTTCTGCATATTCCTATTTAGTCTCCTTGTCCTCGGGCTCAACCAAAGCCACAGAAAAGTGTGCAGCATCAGCTAGGTCATCTCACACATCTTGTTGCAGGAAACTTCTGGAAGTCTCAACTGAGCAAGCCTCCTCCCCCAATCTCTCACCCACCCCTTTGCTAAGTCAGTCTCAGTCTCTCCTTTTGTCTCACTTTGACCTCTGAACTTCATCAGCCTCCTTCGAGGCTGCCTGGAATGCCCTTGCCCACCCTCCTTGCCTGAGCAATTCCTACTGTCCAGTGAGACATAGCACAGATACCTCCTCCCCCAGAATCCTTCCATGATTTTCCACCCAAGAGCAATGAAGGGCCTTTGCTGGAGTGTGGGGGCTTACCTCTTCCCATCTTCTCCATGAAACTGTGAGCCTCTTAAAAGCAGGGCCATGAATGACTGAAAGAATGAATGAATAAACTCAGTGATGGAGAAAATCCCTTGCCCCCTAGGACACAGGAGAGATGCTCTGTCTCGTAAACAACATTCCACAGAAAAGATGAAAGAGACAAAGAGGGAGTGGAGAAATGGAGGCAGGAGCCCAAAAAAAAAAAAAGGAAAAAAAGAAGAAAAAGGAGGAGGAAAGCCTCACATCTTACACCTGATCACCCAGGTCCCGGATTCCCCAAATAACCTTGTCTCTTCAGATACACCCAATGGAAAATAAATGATTATTGACAGAGCGAATGCATTAATGGAGGAACGGAGAGGGTGGATGTGGGAGGCAGCTGGGAGTAGAGGAAGATCTCATTTAATTGAAAATGGCAAAAAATTCATTATGAAAGAAGCCTCTAGTAGGAAAAACTGGGTGTGTTTGCTTTGAAAGTCACTCTGTCCAGGAGGCTGTAGGCCCTTTGTTTGCTTGGGACCACGGGATCTTCAGATACACCCATAGGTATTCCAAATGCCTCCCCACTGGGCCACCTGTCTCCTACCAGAAACCAAGGGGCCCGTGATGGTGGCCACCAGTTTTAAAGGCCGAAAATGCCACCTGGTATCCCCCAACTCATATTTTAAAAACTTTTCAGGTACCAAGCATCCAAAACCTACATAAACATCTGAAGGCATTTCTAATTTTGGCCAAATACCTCTCTTAGGAAATGGCCTAAACCTATCTCTTCAAGGTAAGGGCTTGACTTGAACGTCAAGTTGGGAAGGGGAGGAACGTCATCACTTTTAAAGTCCCTAGAATTTGGTCAACTTTAGCGAGCAGACACAATATCAATACTTTACGGACTAGGGGCTTTTTCATAATGAATCTTTTCCCATTTTCAATCAAATGAGATCTTCCTCTACTCCCAGCTGCTTCCCACATCCACCGTTTCCATTCCTCCTTAATGCGTTCACTCTATCAATAACCATTTACATTCCGTCATCTCCCACCTACTGTACCTATGGCATAGCCCCTACCCTCCAGGAATTCACAACCCAGGGGAATAATTAGACTGTGTACATATACAACTGGTATTCCTAATAGCAATAGTAAATGTCCTATAAATAGCACAAACAATAGATGCTGTGGGACTTCAAAAGAGATGAATTCGTTTCCAGTATAGATTAGCCAGGAAAGGCTCTTGGAAGATGGGAGCCTTGAGAGGAGCTTTGAGGAATACTTAGGATTTCAACAGGCACAGAGAGGGAGGGCACGCCAGGTAAAAGTGACAGCCCAGGTAAAACTTGGAGGTAGAAAAAACTGGGTGTGTTTGCTTTGAAACTTTTCCTTTCATCCCCTGGTTTTTATTGTCCTGACTTCTAAGAAAAGGTTTTCCAGAAGGCAAGGAGACAGGCTAACTTTGTCCCAACCTGTTTTCCTGGTCACTCTGTGACTCCACTTTCAGAAGGGAGTCATAAATCAAGGTTGAGAAGAGGAAGTTTGCCTGCCTTTCCCCCTTCTCTCTTCCCCTCCACCCACTTCACAATCCAAGAGAAACAAATGACTCCAATTTCTCTCAAGATCTCCATGCAAGAAAACCACTCTCTCAAGGAGGCTGTAGGCCCTTTGCTTGACTGGGACCACAAGACAAGCCATTTTCCTTGGGTCTGGAAGTGCGACTTCTAGGCTTGATGAAGAGGCATCCAGTGCAAATCTCTGAAACAGGCCATGCAAGCCCTTGACCCAGACAAACCCAGGCCTTTAGTGAGGACGAGATGAACAAGGTGGATCTTATCTCTCACCACATTCCTGAACCAGTTTGGGCAGACAAGGATTCCCAACCCTGGTTTAACAGACTGAGATAACGTTTTATGAACATTCTTTTCCTGTTGCCTCTGATGAGAGAGATCTGAGAGGAGCCCCTCCCTGCAGAGGTCTGGTGAGGACCCAGAGGCCAAAATGCAGTCTGATTAACAGGCATCCCAAGCAGTGACTCAAACCATCGGCAATTTCAGAGGAAGCTCGTTGTGGTGACTCCACAGTTAGGACCTGCCCACGTGGTCAGTCAGTCCTGCAAGGGGCTGGACCAAGCACTATATAAAAGTCCCTCACTGGGCTCTGCAGTCCATGTCCTTTGTTGAGTCTTTTTGAAGATCAGGTAAGTGGGGGCATCTATGCCCTGTCTCTCTCTTCTGCTCTGTCTTTGGGAGGCTACTGTTCTGTTCTTCTCCTGGACTGTACTTTCTACTGATTTTTAAAGTGGTTTACCATTTCTTGGGCCTCTCAAACCGTTCTGTGTTTTCTATCTAGTCTCTTGCACCTGATTTTCAAAAGGATTAGTCAAATAGAAGAGAAGGAAAAGATTTGTGGTAGGACTGGGGTTCAGGGCTAGGGATATCCAGACAAAAGCCATGAGACTATTCCCAGGAGACAGGTGTCAGAGGGAGCTGAAGTAGGGATGAAAAAAGAAAGGGATAAGGGCTGACCTTTGCTCACTTGGGAGAGTGTGGTGCTGATAACACCAAGGCCACGGGTTCGGATCCCTATACAGGGATGGCCGGTTAGCTCACTTGGGAGAGTGTGGTGCTGACAACACCAAGTCAAGGGTTAAGATCCCCTTACTGGTCAT